>NC_037679.1:90584752-90734703 GCF_003255815.1 Theropithecus gelada | reverse complement strand
ACGATGGTGTGAAAATGATCTGCTTTCAGTAGGAACTGTACTTTGATTATCTGTACAGCCATCCTTTCACTTTCAGTGCTGTGTTCAATAAATTACAGGAGATTGTTCTGGGCACATTTAAGGTAGGCCCGGTAAAGCCATGCTGTTCCATAGGTTTGGTGCATTGATGCATGTTGAGTTAGGACATTTTCAACTTAGGGTGGGTCCTCGTGACACAGCCCCACTGTGAGTCGAGGAGCATCTGAATTTGTCGTTTACATTTTCACTTCTCACTGCACCCCTTGTGTGTCCGGGACAGGCTCCCAGGCCCGGGAATTCTGCTCACTCTGTGCAGCAGCTGCCGAACATCCCGCAGTGCCCATGGACCGCCGCGTCTCGGCTGCCCTCCCACGGGTGACATCGGGTCACTATTCCCAGTTCTCAGCCACCACACACAGAGCAGCCACAAACACATGTGTGGGGACGTCCTGTGTGTTTGTGGCTCTTGCCATATGATATAAGAATTAACTTCAAGCCCCCAGTCTGATAAGTTCCTTGGTCGGTACCAGACACCCATCCTGGCTGCCCTCAGGAGGCTCCTATGAGGATGTGATGTGTGGAGAAACCTGGGAGGAGGGGAGGAGCTGGCTCAGGAAGCTTCCGGACCCGGGGAACTGCAGGTGCCCAGTCTCTGAGCCTGGCAGGAGCATGGTGTAGGGAGAACAGAGAGGAAGTGAGCGGGGAGGCCCCATGAGTCGGGGTGTGGCAGGGCCCTGGGGTTTATGCCAGAGGTCATGGGGTCTCTGAATGTGGGGAGAAGTCGTGTGAGGGCCTCACACAGAGATGGCCGCACAGAGTGGGTCAGCACCGGCCCCTCACTGAGCGCTAGAGAAGGGGGCAGAGGGAGGGCAGGTCTGGAAGCCTTGCAGGAAGGAGGTGGAGCTGTGAAGACAGGGGAGCAAGGTTGGTGGTAGGTTCCTTCAGGATGCAGGATCTGCGGCTCGGTGACTATTGGATAGGGAGAGGAGATGGGCATCCAGCATGTCCCAGGTTTCTGGTGTCAGCGTCGGGAGGCTGAGGCAGGACACTGGAAGAGGAAAGCGTTCGGGGAGAATCACGAGTGCGGCTGGGACTCAATGAGTCTGAGGTCCTCTGAGATGACCCAGGAGCTGTCAATAAGGCCAGGGTGGAGATCAAGGGGTGTCAGCAGAGGGGCAGGGGCTGCATTGGGGGGCTTCCCAGGGAGTGGGGTCCTGGGATCAGCGGGTCACCCTAGGGGACCTTGTTGAGTCTGGCCTTCAGGGGAGCTGTTTCCTCAATACCCCAGG
The DNA here is from genome assembly GCF_003255815.1 of Theropithecus gelada. Classification (NCBI taxonomy): domain Eukaryota; kingdom Metazoa; phylum Chordata; class Mammalia; order Primates; family Cercopithecidae; genus Theropithecus; species Theropithecus gelada. The sequence goes on along the minus strand of NC_037679.1, from coordinate 90,733,396 downwards.
CACCACTCAGCATTGCACGGGGCAGGGCTGTCCTTGAGTTCTAAGTCCTGGGACCTGGTGTTCAAATTCAATGGACTCACACACCCCACAGAGCCCATGTGCCCAGCCAGGGAGAACATGGGGTCTCTGACCACAAATGGGGTGCAGCCAAAGGGCACCTGGCTCCCCCTCAGCCCCTCACAGCATGAGGTTGGGGGTAGAGTGGTCCTGCAGCCCCCAGCCCCACACTGCTGGTGTGGAGTTGGGAGGGCACAGGAAGGGGAGGGCCCAAAGGCCGAGGACCCACAGGTGCAGAGTGAGGAGGGGCCGAGGCATCCAGGATAGAGGGAGGCCGGGCTGGAGGGCGGCTGAGGGTGGGGAGAGGCCGGCTCCTCACTTGTCCGCCCCCCAGTGTTAGAGATGCTTTCAGTACCTGTCTCTGCGGACCTTATTCTGTGGCCATGATTCTGGGAGGATGGAATCCTGAGGCCCGGTGTGCAGGGCCCCTGAACAAAAGCCCCACGGTGTTCGGAGCCAGGCTGCGTGTGGGATGAGGACAGGAAACGCAGGGCACAGTCGGGGAGGAGCCCAAGGAGACCATGGACGTGGCAGGAAAATCCCAGGCATGGCTCAGCCAGGGCCCCTGAGTCTGCGGGACCCCGAGGTGGGCACTCCCTCAGGGACCACCCAGGGCATCAGCACGGCTGCCTAAAGTCCTAAAAATACCTGCCTGGAAGGAGCCTGCTGTCGGCTCCCTGGTCTCCCCTTCCCCATTATGGCTTCCCAGCTCCTGTTTTTCCCAGGAAGGACAACCCCCCATCCCGCATCCCCCAGAGGCATGTCCTGGGAGGGGGAGCAGAGACCCCGGGCGCCCTCCAAATGAGACTCCTGAAGTTTTCCAATCCATTTCCTTTAAAATAACTCTAAAAAAGTTTGATATATTAATTACATAAATACATAACATACACCATGTTACATATCCCATATGTCAATATTTACGCAGGCATTATGTAAATAGACTTATGCCATATATTTATACAGATGTAAGCATGTATATGCGGCGGAAATGGACACATGACATGATAGAAACATTTGATCCCTCATGTTGTTTGGAAGAATTGCCTGTTACTAAAAATGGGACCATAAGCGGATCCAGAAAAGCATGTTAACACTTGGAGCTCTTTAGACACAATTACGTTGCTATTTAAATTTCAAACACGTTTTTTTGTTGTGGGGAATGTAATCTGGCAATTAGCAAATACTTCCAGGCATCGAGCACTCACTCCACGGAGAAACGGGACGCAGCGAATGGAGAATCCGAGTAGAAAGGACGCTGGGGTTTTCCCGCTGTACTTGTAAATGTGGATGGTGAGAAGGGAGTGGCTGTGGTCTCCGCGTTACTGGGGACACAGAGGCCGGGGCGGTTTCTAAAATATCAAAGTTTATAATACACGGGGAATTACGTTTCTGCAACCGTTTCTTTACATTTTATTTTATTTTTTTATTTATTTTATTTTTTTTTTATTTTTGAGACGGAGTCTCGCTCTGCCGCCCAGGCTAGAGTGCAGTGGCCGGATCTCAGCTCACTGCAAGCTCCACCTCCCAGGTTCACGCCATTCTCCTGCCTCAGCCTCCCGAGTAGCTGGGACTACAGGCGCCCGCCACCGCGCCTGGCTAGTTTTTTTTTGTATATTTTAGTAGAGACGGGGTTTCACCGTGTTAGCCAGGATGGTCTCGATCTCCTGACCTCGTGATCCACCCGTCTCGGCCTCCCAAAGTGCTGGGATTACAGGCTTGAGCCACCGCGCCCGGCCTCTTTACATTTTAAATGAAAATACTTGCTGTGAACAAGTGAGGAGATAAGAGTGAGGGGGTGGAGACTTCATGGAAATGGTTTAAAGCCCACCAGCATGGAGGTGGTAGGGGCACCTCCAAGCACAGGTGGCAAATCCTGAAAGACAGGAGCAGCAGTTAAGGGGGTTGCAGGTGAAGTTGGGGGGTGGCTGATTGTGGAGGAGTTTGTGGTGGGTGGGAGCCCGCCCTAGCCCAGACCCAGGATCTCAGGAGGATGAAGGACAGCAGATATGGGAGGTGGGGCTGGTCCCACAGGGCTGGACGGATCCAGGCTGCCAGGTCTGAGTTGGCCGAGGCTGTGGGGGCCCCTGTGTTACTGAAACCAAAGATGATTCTACCTCCCCCGGGAAGGTACGGGAGCCCAGTGAAGTTCGACTCTCTCATGAGCACCACACTCTTTAGAAAGCCCAAACACAGATTCTCTCCCTACTTAAAAACTTCTTCCACTTTCGGTTCCGTAAACACATCCTTCGCCTGCCTTCTGGGGACTGTTCTGTGGAGTGTTAAAGGTTTGGGACTCTGGGACTTTCAGGACAGTGGGAAGGCATCACAAGCTGTGACAGAGGAGTGGCGATTCACCCACGGGGTCATTTCCTGGACATTTGTGAGGCTTAGGATGTGCCGGGCCTGGGACCAAATGCCTGCTGCACTCTCTCCTGCAGCCAACAGAGACCCTAGACAGCAGGCGTGGCCCTCAGCTCCTTTCTCCAGATGAGAAAACCAAGGCTTGGACCTGCCCGAGGCCCCAGCCAGTGCCTCAGAAGGACGCCTGGGTCCTGGGGTCCTGGAGTCCAGGCTGGGTGAGCCCAGAGCCCTGCTCTGAGCAGACACAGCCTGCTGCTCTTCCACGGTTCTGGAATTAGAAAGCAACCGACACACGCTCTGAAAACCGCTCAGCCCTTTGTCTTTAAAACAGCACCGATGTGGACGGTTCTGGGAGTTCCGGGGGGAGACAAAGTAACTGAGTCTTCCAGAGACTCAGTGAAACCTGCAATAGCTCTGGTCCATCCACAGACTTGGACAGCTTCCATCCAATTAATTACCGAACCAAACGCAGAATCAGAGAATCAGAAAACGTCTTGGATTACAGGACTGGTTCGCAATACAATTTGACTCTTTCCACCTCCGGAAATTAGAAGTCCCATTAACAGCCTTTTAAGTTTGAAACAGCTGATTCCAGCTGAGCCTCCTGAATTAGCAGCACGTGCTGGCTGTCTCTTCTCAGGGCTCCTAGGGAGAGGAACAGTCACTCAGAAAATGAGGCCAGGGTGACGAGTGACACAAATGGACCCACAGCCTGGGACACAGGGGACACGTCCACATCCCATGGGAGCAAGGTGCACCCAGCTGTCTTCCCATGGGCATCTGCGGGCCCCTCCCTGCTCTGGGCTTCCTGGCACCGTCCTCCCTGTGGAACCTGGCATGCTGCCAGGAGAAGCTCAGTGGGCATCACGGGTGCTGGGTGGGGCCTCCCATCTGCCAGAGGCTTGGATGAGCCCTGGTGACAGCAGCCTGGGAGTCCTGGAGGGAACAGCTGAGGGGCTGTCTCTGCTGCAGGCCACATACCTGGCTTATCTGGGAGTCCCTGGCTCCCTCACTCTGTCCACGTGGTCTGGTCTGGGTGGGGTTGACTCCACCCCCGGGTCAGGTGTGCTCCTGTGATCCAGACCTATGAGAGTAGAACATTCCATTCCCATGGCCTGGGCGATGGGTTCAGGGTTGGGCACTTGACTGGACCTGCTTGGAGAAGTCAGTCAGCTTCAGTGGACTTACCCCCAAGGAGACACTGGCCTGGGAGGGCCCCGGACACAGGAAACCAGAGCCCTGAGGTCATGCCTGAGCTGCAGGATCACGCTGTGCCTGAAGCTGTCCTGGTCTGAAGATTTCAATGCATTTCCTCTGGTGCCTGGGCTGGTCTGGGGCTTCTGTCACCCCCAGAGTCCTGACTCCTGAGCGCCCCCTGTGGCCTGTAGAAGAGGGTGGATGTGGACAGTCTCACACCCAGTGCAGCCGCCTGTGGCCACCCAAGGACAGTGATGTGGTGCTGAATTCACCTCCTGTGTGACGTCGGGACCCTGCTCCCCAACAGGGGCCTCCTCCCCAGAAATGTCTCTGGAGCCTTTGGGAGCCTTCGGGAGCCTTTGGGTTGCTGCTGTTGACACATGAGATCAGTCCTGCCGTCTGCTGCTGGCCCTGCTGTTGGTCACTCGGCTCCTGGCCACCATGCTGGGGTTTGAGCCCCACGGACGTCCCCACCTCTCAGCCCAGGCGCAGGAGGGACACAGGGAGTAGAGTGGGGTGATGCCTCCTTCACCTCCCGAGGCCCAGGAGTGAGTGCCGGGACAGTCTGGCCTCGCCCTCTGCCTCCCTGGGTGTTAACGCACCCGGGCAAAGCGTGCGGTTCAACGCCAAGGCCAGGGCCATGGGCCGTGCGTTTCCCTGCAGAGTCCCTGGGCTTCTCAGCCCATCACAGGCTTGAGGATCTGCAGCCCGTGGTGGTGGTTTTCCAGTCTGTAAAGCAGATTTGGTTTTAGAGCTGACACTTTGTCACCGGGAGCACAGCCTGTCTTCTCCGTTCCTTTCCTTTGTGACTCAGAGGCCCTCTGCGGCTTGGTGGGAGGAAGGGGAATCGTCCTTGTTGCTGACGCCCTGTGACGGTTACTGGCTGGAGGGGGTGCGCATCGTGCCAGGAGCTGGTCCCTCATTCAACCTCGCAGCAGCCCTCCCAGGCTCGCCCACTGTGACTTTCACTCCCATTTCACAGACGAGGTCCCTGAGGCCCGGGAGGCTGAGTGGGCCGCCCTCCCAACTGGAGCGTGGCGGGGATTTGAACTCGGGCCTCGGGGCAGAGCCTGTTGCTGGCTGGGCTGGGCTAAGTTGACTTCCCAGGGCCGTCAGCCCCACTGCATCCTGACCGCTCAGGAACCGTGGCCAGCACTTTCCAGGCTCGAAGGCACGGGTGCTCACAGCATGCCCGAGGGTAGGTGTCATCGTCCTCACCCTGTGCACTCACCATGCCCATCTTTGCAGGGTGAGGGCCCTGCCGGGTCCTACTCTGGGCACCGAGGTACAAAGGGCAGCCCTCCTGCCCTGCCCTGGGAGGCTGCTGGTCTCCACCAGGGCGCAGACGGAGGGGGGTGAGGCCACAGCCCAGAGAGGGAGGGCAAGGTGGCAGGGGTGGGGTGTAGAGGGGTAGGACTGAGGGTGGCAGTGACACCGATGACCCCAGGTGAGGAGGGGCATGGACTCTCCTGCACATCAATGGGGAGCCACAGAAGCTTGTAGAGGAAGGTCATTCTGTCCCAGGTCCCCCAGGGAGCTGAGGCCTCAGCCACGTCCACCCTCACAGCTGGGCCCTCCGGCCCCTCCCGCCCTGGGAAGTGTGGCCTCTGTTTTTCGTGAGGTCACAGCTGCAGGGAGGGCCGGGGGGCCGGATGCTTCAGGTTGCAAACAGCTTCGCCCAGTACCCCCTGTTGCGGGGCAGAGGCCAGAGCTAGAAATAGACCCGCAGTGACCCCCACCCCAGCCACACAGTGCAGGCCTCCTGACCACAGGTCCTGGGCCACCCCTTCCTGCTCACGTGGGAGGGAACCCTGAGCTCGGGGGAGGCTGTTCCCCAAACAAGGCCGCCTTGTGTAGCTCTCTGAGGGCCTTTTATAATCTTCCCTCCCCCAGGACAGCCCAGCTGCAGCCCCTCCTCACCAGTGACCCCTGGGCCCTTCGCCTCGGGGCCAGGCGAGTGGGGAGCACACAGCAGTGTATGAGGAGGGAAAAGAGCCGGACTACAGGGACCCCAGCCGCCTGCCAGCCCCTCCCCTGCAGCCTCTCCTCCCAGATGCCGAGGCCCCTGAGCTGCCCCGTGCAGGGAGAGTGGCCAGGCAAGGCCCCGTGAAGCGCAGGAGCTGTGGCAGCAGGAGAGCTGGGAGGAGGCTGTGGCTGCTGCCCAGCCAAGCAGAGACGCCGGCTGTATGCAGTCCTGGGCCACGTATCGGGTGTGGTCTTAGGAAATGTGAGGGTACACGTGCGTGCCTGTGTGTGCACATATGCATGTGTGTGTACACAGCCTCCGCCCACATATCATGTGTGTGAATTCAGGAAAAGTGTGCGTGTGAGTGCATGTGCCTGTGTGCGTTCTCAGGTACACAGCAGAGTGGTGGGTCTCTGCCGCCGCTGCAGGCTGGAACCCCTTGGGGGTGTGGTGGAGCGGGAACTCTGACAGGGAATGGCCAGTGGAGCGGATCCCTTGGGAAGCAGCCTGACAGCGTTGCCCAGAGCTGAAGATCCACTTATCCGGATGCAGCAGTTCCACTCTGGGGTGTCTACACCACAGACAGGGGCATATGTGTTCACCAGAAGGTGCTCTTAGCAGCATATTCGTGAGCGTCAGACTGGAAATTGCTGCAATGTGCATTAATCGTGCAGTGGGTACATGAGCGGAAATGGCCATGCTGGGCCTCCCTGTCCAGGGGAGCCCTGACCCCTCTCCCTTGCCCCGAGGAGAGGCCGAGGAGCAATTTCCAGGCCTGGGAGGGATCTGGCCATCCTGGGAGTGACTGGGGAGGAAGGAGAGTGCTGGCCTAGTCCACAGTGACTGCACAGCTCTCCCCGACACCTCCTCCTCCAGGAACAATAAGGGCCCTTGTGTCTGCCTCCCCCAGGGACAGTGTCCCAGTGAGTAACAGAGCCTGGCCTGGGAGGTGGCCCCAGGGCAGGCCTGGGTCCCAGTGGTTAAGTCTGGCTTCAGCCCTGGGGCTCTGGGCAGGGCTGAGGACGCCCCCGAAGGGCTGCAGTGAGGGGATGGAGCTCTCCGTGCACCAGACTGGACCTTCTGCCCCCTCCCCGGACAGCCAGCTCTGCCATCCCCTGAAAAGGGTCCCTGGGCTGTGGACAGGCACCGTATCATGCTCTGCTGTGTGGTCCTGAGGGGCACAACAAATGTCCCTTGGGTCCATCCAGCACTCACCTGCCTGTCTCTGTATTTCTCTGCCAGATCACCCTTACTTGGTGCACGTGATTCAGAGGTGGGGAGCCACGCCTTCCAATCAGCATATTTCCTGCTGTGGTCCTGGGATTGGCTCAGGAATGGCCATGTGACCCAAGCTGGTCCAATCAGAATGTGCCTGGGGCTTTTTCCGAAACCCCTGGGAAAGGGAGGCTTTTCTCGCAGTTGCTCAATTAAGAGGCGCTCTCAAAAAAAAAAAAAAAGAAAAAAGAAAAAAAGAAAAAAAAAGGAGCTCTCTGAGGGCCATTTCCAGGCCGCCTTCCCCCATCAGGGACACAGGCAAAGTGCAAGAGTCCTGAGCCTTTCCAGGGCTACAAAAATGTTTTAATTTCTTTTAAAATTAGAAGAAAATATGAGCTCTTAGGTCAAAGAAAGCATTTTAATATAAAATATTAACCTATTCATCTTTGTACCAGTTGTAAAATAGAAGTTTAAAGGTGATTTTATGGAGGAAGGAGCCCACGAATGCCAAAGGTCCCAGGGCCCATGGAAGCCACAGTGCAGCTCTGTCTGTCTCTGCTGCTGTACGGCAGGGGGCCTGAGAAGAGGATGGGGAGCCGATGCCCAGGGCCGGGTGAGGGTGAGGCTGGGGCGGTGCCAGTCGTCCACAAAGTCCTGCTGTGTGTGCACTGGCGTGGGCAACCTCATCAGAGCCCCGCAGCACCTCACCATGGTCATTTCACAGACGGGGAAAGCGGGACCTGGAAAGGTTAAGCAATGCAACCAAAGCCACACAGCTTGAAAGTGGTAGAGCTGGGTCTTGAGCACTGAGTTTGGCTGCAGAGTCTGAGCTGGGGAACCGCTGAGCTGCTTTCTGTCTGAGGGCAGGTTGAGCCTGGACCTGTCCTGATGCTGCCAGCCCCTTCCTATGGTGCTCGGGGGAGGGGGTTGGTGAAGCACCTTCTGTCACTTGCTTCCAAGACAGCCCAGATAACACATGTGGAGTAGGGGCAGAGGAGAGCCGGGCAGGGGCAGAGGAGAGCTGGGCAGTGGCTGCAGCAGCCAGGAAGCAGACCCTGCTCCGCTGGGACATCGGATTGTGTGGGCTCTACAGCCTTCACCAGCCTACACTTTCGCTCTGGGGTCTGGGGAGTCCTCCCCCTGCAGCAGGAGAGCAGGGTTCCCCAGAAGGTGAGTCCCACAGCTGTCCAGATGCTGTCCAGACGGCAGCTTCCTGTGGAGGAACCAGACATTGTCAAACTGGGGGGGCCTGGCTTCTTGGAGGTTTGCAGTGTGTGGCCAGTGTGGAAAAACTTGAGGACAAGGAAAGCCCTTTCGAACAGGATTAAGCAGGTGGCATGGTGGTGGTGGTGATTCCAGTACTGTGTGTGTGTGTGTGTGCGCATGCACGTGTCTGTACATATGCATTCATGTATGTATGTCTGGGTCTGTGTGTGTGGGTCTCTGTGTGTGCAGGCATATGTGTGCATGCATATGTGTACATGCGTTGTGTGCCCGTGTGTACACACATGTGTGTGCACCTGTGGAGCCAGTTCTGTGAGTCCCCCTGAGGGCCAGGAGGCCGTGGGCAGGGCTGGTCCTGGAGAGCACTTCGTTTTCTTTTCCACGCACTTTGGCTTCCCCTGCTGAGCGCACCCCCCTCCCCTTGGCTGGCTGCTTTCACCCCAGCCCTACTTCTCCTGTGCCCAAGAACCTCCTCCTCGTCTCTCCTCAGCCACACAGCTGGTGCAGCACAGCAGACTGCACTGAAATGCATCGGGGAGCAAAAGAGAGGTGAAGTCAAACATCCCATCTGCTCCTGTCCTCGTCGTCAGGTTCACTGCCAAGTTCTGACACTGTTGACCCCCCACACTGAGGGCAAACGGCCTCCCTGAATACAAATCTCACTCCTGATTTGCCGTCACTGAGAAATTCTTTCTGGAAGGTGTTTATTGTTTCTCATTCGCTCTGCAGAATCATCAGTGTAGAGAGGAGGCCTTAGGAGTTTCCAGAATAAGGAAATGATGGAGCAGCGTCTCCTGTGGGTCTCTTGGGATGGCTGAATGGAATGCAGAGAGGGGAGGAGAGTGGAAAATAGTGCACACATTTTGGGAAAATTTCGAGCAGTTTTTCAGGAGCCTTGAGCCTTGGAGGAGGCAGAAAGGGAAATTATTTTCAGCTTTGTGTACACTGTTCTCTGAGGATAGCGCTTGTCTCTCAGAGACTGACTTTCTGAAGACTTTGTCTGTCAGATTAGAAGCCTGTATGAGATCCTAGTTAAAAATGCAAATTCCTAGGTCCCAGCCCAGACTCTGGGATCAGAATATGGAGCGTGAGAGACCCAGGTACTTGCCTCTCAGCAGCCTCCCACGTGATTCAGACGGTCACTAAAGTGGGAAGACCATGCTCCTGAAAGAGCTGATGGCATCTGCGCAGTTGAAGCATCGTTTGTCCGTTCGCTCGTTCAGCAAACGTCGCTGAGTCTCTTCAGGTGCCAGCACTGTTTCTGGTGCTGAACCGGGGCCCCACACTCACAGCATTCACCTTCCAGTGGAGGAGACAGCTTGTATCCATGGGAGTCCCCCAGCACTCTGAAGGGACATGACGGGTTAATTGAAGAGGGCTTAATAAAGGGCAGGGGTCAGGACCGAGGCTGTTTATGCCAAGATGGCAAAACCCAAGAGGTCTGTGGGTGGCGACGTCTGAGAATCTAGTGGCTGCCTGGAAATTCCGAGGCTCACCAAGAGCAAACCTGAATTGCTTTCCAGGCCACAGGTCTGTGAACAGCGTGGTGCAGAAGCAACTGCCGGAGGCCTCTCCACTCCCCAGGGGCTGGTGTGGGGGGCGGCTGTGGCACCAGGCACTGCCGCATCCTGCAAGTGCACTGCCCCGTTATCAGTCATGGATGGCATCCAGAATTTCTCCATCATACTTGGACCCACCAAATCATCAGAGCAGCACAAACGGCCAATCAGAGGCCCTGGGGACAGGACCCAGAGCTGGGAGGTGCACAGGACAAGCCTGGCTCCCTGCATGCCTGGGGTGTGGCCCCCTCGATCTGGTCACTGTGTCTCCGACTGCCTGTCCTGGAACACGTGCCTGCCATGGTGTGAGGGTGCACAGGGAAGCCTGAGCCCTACCTGAACTTCAGAGACCAGGGGCATGGGAGGATCCCTGGGCTGATATCAGAAACGAGGACATCAGTGCTGGCAAGAAAGTAAGGGGAGGCCCTGGCCCCCTGCGAAGGATCCTGTGAGTCCCCAGGTAGCTGCTCCCAGGACATGGCACTTGGCCCCCCTCATCCTCACAGTCTCGGACCTGACTCCTCCACGTAGCCAACACCATAGGATGTCAACGGTGTCTTTAAATCTATGAGGCTCCCAAACAAACTGTCCTCTTCCTGCCCCAGTGCCTTCCATTCCCAGAACATTCTCGGAGCTCTCACGCAAGCGGGACCGCCGTGGTCCTCAGCCGACAGTCCTGGGGTGCAGCCAGAGACCACACTGCAATCTCAGCCCTCTCCTGCCTGCCTGCCTCCACTCTAATCCCCACCCGCACTTGGTGCTCTGTCCCACGAAGCTGTGACTCCAGGAAGGACGTGGCTAACTGGTCAGGAGAAAGCCCACTCCAGGCCGTGCATTCAGGAGCTTTCCGTGGAAGGAGCTGGGTACACAGGTGGACGAGCAGGACACCAGCCAGGGGCTGGAAGACACTCCAGGGTCTTGGCAGTGGGAGCCTGCAGGACCCTGAAGGTTTATCTGAGCCACTGTGCAAGGGGGTGCCTGGCTCTGTATGGAGACCTCCCCTTCCCCGGGACAGAGCGAGCTCCTTCTTGTGGGATTTCCATTAAAGCTACTCAGAACTTAGACGAGTTTCCAACCCAAGGGATTCATCATTTCACTAAAATGTATTTACTGAGCACCTACTGTATGCCACGTCCCATGCCCGGCATGAGAAACAGAGGAACAAGAAGGGCAGGGCACATCCGAGGAGCCTGTGTGCTGGGAGGCGGACAGGGTGGGCTCAAGGAGCAGGACAGGGCCACGTGACTCCTGGCTGGGAGGTGGATGGGATGGGATCCACAAGCAGAACGGGGCCACATGACTCCTGGCTGGGAGGTGGACAGGGTGGGTTCCAGGAGCGGGATGGGGCCACGTGACTCCTGGCTGGGAGGTGGACAGGGCAGGTGCGAGGAGTGGGACATGTGACTCCTGTTTGGGAGGCTTGAGCCACAGAGGAGGCTGGTGCCACCTTCTCTGGACGGAGGACAAGAGGACACAAGTTTGTGGAGGACAAGAGGACACAAGTTTGTGGAGGAATCACGAGTTTGGTTTGGGCAGATGCAGGTTCAGCAGCCGTGAGGGCCCTGGATGGGTCTGCGTCTCCTCGCAAAGGAGTTGTTTATGACTCCAGTTATGCACCCACGAGTAGCTATACCAAGGTCTGTTTCCCAGCTACTGTGAAGCTGGATGTTTCTGGTGAACAGAGCCCACACCCGACGCGTGGCAGAAACACACGTTCCATCGTTCTGAGCTGAAAGGGAGCAGCCTGGGCACAGCACATCGTGGGGGAGCGGCCTCTGTTCCCTGCTGTGCCGGGCCAGGGTGACTGGCAGTTGATAAACAGCCCCGCTCCTAACAGAGAGCCCCGGAGTGGGAGCCGGCACGGTCGACGTGCCATTTTTCTTAAGGCTTTCAGGGAGGAAAAATATATTTTTTAAAAAAGCTGCCGAGAAATGGACAATTATTAATGCAACTCTTTTATCAGTGACTTCACTTGTTTGCGAGGCAGGAGATGCTGACATACAAGAGTGAGGCCAGGTGTGCTTTGGAAGGGGCTGAGAAGGTGGCCAGGAGCACAGCGTGTCCCCTTAGCTGTCACTGGGTCTGCAGGCCCGACGCCCTCTCTGAGGACAGCGTTGGGAGTAAGGGCCGCCGTGAGCTTCATTTAATTCACCTGACATCTGGGGAAGCCTGGGGCTGGCTGGAAGAGCCCATACAAAGGGGTGTTGTGGGACCACAGGCTCTTGGCTCCCTAATGGTTCACTGGAAAGTCACTGACATGAGGAATATTGAGTAACAGGAGAAAAGCACAAACATTTACGTAACATGTATGCCTGGGAGTCTTCGGAACGAGGATCCAACCTGATGATAAGGTATGGAAGCTTCCACACCATCCTGAGGCACAGCGAGGAAGGCAGAGGACTCTAAGCACTGCCAGAAACAGGTCACGCTGCAAAGTCAGGCTCAGTGGCAAGACAGGGAAACAGCGGGAGAAAGGAAGAGGCTTGGCTAGCACAGGCAGCCTTGCTATGGAGATGAAGCCTCCCTCGGAGAGGTTAGATGGGAAGTGTTTCTTTTCAGACTCTTCACAGTGTCAGACTCTCAATCTCTCCCAGATCTGGGAAAGGCATGGAAAGCAGAGGGGGCCTGGCTGCATTAGTGAAGATTCTGTATCAGAGGCCAGTGGCAGCTGTTTCAAATTATGTCAAGCAAATGTATTTTGGGGGCAAATATTTTAATTTCCTCCAGCATTCTCTGCAGTTCTCTGCTGGTACAGATGGCTCTGCCTGAGAGCCCAGGCAACAGCTCAGATCTCAGGACTGCATGGGGCAGCCTCTTCCAGGAGGCTCAGAGGTGCGGATGAGAAATGCTAGACTCTGTAAAATATTTGAAGAGATCTATTCCAGGCCAAATGTGAGGGCCATGACCTATGACACGGCCTCATGAGGTCCTGAGAACGTGTGCCCAGGAGGTTGGGTTGCAGCTTGGTTTTATACATTTTAGGGAGACATAAGACATAAGTTAATACATGTGAGGTGTACGTTGGTTGAAAGGTGGGACAACTGGAGGCAGGGTTGGGGGGCTATAGGAGGTCATAGATGGGTTCAAAATTTTCTGACTGGCACTTGATTGAGAGACTGAGGTTATTATTGAAGGACTTGGAATCAATAGAAAGGAATATATGGGTGGAGATGAGAGGCTGTGGAGACCAAGGTTCTTATTACATAGATGAAGTCTCACAGATGACCACCCTTAGAGGCAAAAGGTGGCAAATGTTTCCTATTCAGACCTTTAAAAGATGCTAGACTCTCTGGAAAAGACCGGGAAAGGGAACGGGATTCTCTACAGAATGCAAATTCCCTGACAAGAAACAGCTGTGCAAGGCCACGCCAAAATCTATTAAAGAAACATATTTTTGGGTAAAATACTTAGATTTCTTTCAGGGCCTGCTATCTGTCATGTGATGATTTACTAGATTAGGGTTGGAATTTTTTTTTTTTTTCTTTTGAGATGGAGCCTCGCTCTGTCTCCCAGGCTGGAGTGCAGTGGTGCAATCTCGGCTCACTGCAAGCTCTGCCTCCCAGGTTCAGGCAGTTCTCCTGCCTCAGTCTCCCAAGTGTCTGGGACTACAGGCACCCGCCACCACGCCCGGCTATATTTTTTTTTGTATTTTTAGTAGAGATGGGGTTTCACCGTGTTAGCCAGGATGGTCTCGATCTCCTGACCTCGTGATCCACCCGCTTCAGCCTCCCAAAGTGCTGGGATTACAGGCGTGAGCCACCGCGCCCGGCCTGGAAATTCTTATTGCTACAAAGAGTCTGTTTGGTCAGTCTTAACATCTCTGTTTTAATGTTAATGCTGGTCAGTTGTGTCAGAAATTCAAAGGGAGGAGGGTCTCATGAAGCCTGTCTGAACCCTCTTCCATCAGGGCCTGAGCCAGTGTTTCAGGTTGACTTTGGAAAGCCCGTGGCTGAGATGGGGGGTCCACTAGTTGGTTGGGGGCCTCAGAATTTTGACAGAGGTCAGCAGTGAACACATGGCTTCCCAGACCAAGTCACCCGTGGACGACAGGCCTGCTGCCGCTGGAGGGTGGCGTTCTCACTTGGCCTGGAGGTAGCACAGGCAGCCGCTCTGTGCGGAAGTGTAACCAGCGTTAAAAGAAAAACCTTAGACAAGTTAAATTTAACAGAGTTTAATTGAGCAAAGAACAAGTTGTGAATTGGGTCACCTCCAGAGCCAGAGTAGGCTCCGAGGCTCCATGGCAGCCACGTGGTGGAAGAAGATTTATGGACAGAAAAAAGGAAAGTGACCACAGAAAAGGGAGTGAGGACAGAACCCGCGGGGTTGGCTGCAGCTGGGACGGAACCCGCGGGGTTGGCAGCAGCTGGGCATTTGCCTTACTTTTAATTGGCTAGAACTCGGTGGTTGGCACGAGAGTAGGTTAGTCTGTTTACACATCCAATTAGGTTTCAGTTCTCTATGTACAGAGAAATCTTTAGGCTGAACTTAAAATACGTAAGGAGCCAGCTTTAGGCTAAACTTAATTTAACACCAGGGACCTCAGTTTTAAAAATCACACACTCTCTTTTTCTCCCTCCCTCCCCTCTCACCCCTCATTCCTTCCCTCTCTGGACACTCCCCTCTAGCGATGCACACTTACCTAATTAGAATATTGCTTAAGAAATCCTAGAGGCTGATCTCAAAATAAGCCAGGCACCGAGTCCCCATTGTGGATTCTCCTGCTTAGGGGAGATCATGACCAATGAGTCCACCACCACCGGGCCCAAGTCAGCATGCACCATCCAGACCTCCATCCACCCAGCACAGCCACTGGGGTGAGACACACAGGCCCTGCACCCCGCATGGCCCCCATGCATTTCCCAGCTCCCCATGGCACATTTGAACATTTAAGATGGTGCTTTAGAACACCAGCCACTGGGGTGAGACACACAGGCCCTGCACACTGCGTAGCTCCCGTGTGATGTTTCCCAGCTCCCTGTGGCGCATTTGCACATTTAAGATGGTGCTTTAGAACATCAGTCAGGCCGGGCGCGGTGGCTCAAGCCTGTAATCCCAGCACTTTGGGAGGCCGAGACGGGTGGATCACGAGGTCAGGAGATCGAGACCATCCTGGCTAACACGGTGAAACCCCGTCTCTACTAAAAAAATACAAAAAACTAGCCGGGCCAGGTGGCGGGTGCCTGTAGTCCCAGCTACTCGGGAGGCTGAGGCAGGAGAATGGCGGGAACCCGGGAGGCGGAGCTTGCAGTGAGCTGAGATCTGGCCACTGCACTCCAGCCTGGGCGACAGAGCGAGACTCCGTCTCAAAAAAAAAAAAGAACATCAGTCCATCTTCTTGGCTTGCTGGCTCTCCAATGAAAGCTGCTTTCCCTCCCGCCACCCCTTGGCCCTTGTGTCTGGCTTTTGAGTGGTGAGTCGCTGAACCTGGATTACAGAGGGTCTAGGGCCCAGCTTGTCCCTGAGGTTCAGACCCAGCAGGCCCCAGGCGGCTGCCACCAGGGACCCAGCTATGGTCTGAATGCTGTGTCTCCCCAAATGCATCTGCGGAAATCCTAACCCCCAAGGTGATGGTGTCAGGCGGTGGGAACTCTGGGAGGTGATGAGGTCGTGAGGACTGAGCGCTTTTTCTGGAGTTAGTGCCTTTCCAAAAGGGACCCTAGGAAGCTCCCAATCCCTTCCACCGTGCAACGATGTCGCCGGAAGGCGTCTTCCATGAAGCAGGAAGTGGCCCTCATCAGAAGCGGACTCTGCCAGCCTCCAGAAGGGTGAAAAATAAATGTCTGATGTTTCTAAGCCACCCATTCTGTGGTTTTGTTTCAGTGGCTCAAATGCACTGACAGACATGGATTCCAATGTGGCTTCTCGGGGCAGTGCACAGGTGCCCCACTGGTGCCATACCCCGGGCGTGGGCACAGGGCCTGTGCCCTTCCCTCCACTCCGTGTCATCAGCACAGTGTGGACGAGTGCGGGCCCCGAAGTGCAAAATGAGAAAATCTTCCCCCAGTGCTGTAGATCCCCCCAGCCCAGCGGTAACCAGAGAGCCAGCGGCCCCGCAGCAGGACCCTAATGAGAACGGTGCCTGTGGTAGGAAGGACACCTTGGGCTGTGTGTACGTGTGCAGACAGGATACGTGGACATAGACGCTGGATTTCTGCTAACATAGCAGCCTCGGGCCCCAGGCAAGAGAGGGTCAGGTCTGGTCCCCAAATGAACAATTAGAGAGGTTACTTTCGAGAAGAGAGCCAGTGGCAAAGTAACTTAATTCTGCAAAGTGTCATGACTCAAGACTTAGGCAGGTGGCGGGAGGGGGTGGGCGGCTCCCAGCGGAGCGGGGAAGGGGCAGGACCCCCACGATGTCAGCCGCCAGGTGGGGGAGACTGAGGGGGGGACCCCACCCCGGGGGATTTTTCCAGGGTCTCGACAGCACTGCAGGCTCACCCCATCACGATTTGGAGCACGTGGCCCTGGGTTTCCCCTGGGCTGGTGGGCCATTTGGTGGGGCACAGAGCCAGAAACAAGTGCACCATGGATCATGCGGCATGGCCATAGGGCCTGGGGGCACAGAGCCAGGGCACAGGGATCCTGGGCCTTCTTGTGCAGGTGGGTGGCGCCATGCTGGGCAAGGGGAGCAGGCACCCCCGCCGGTACAATGGATTGGAACAAAGGGCCCCTGAGTGGACTCAGCCCATGTCACAGCCGTGTCTGGGCAGCTGGGTGCAGGCTGGACGGAACCCCACACACCCCCCTGCGTGCCTGAAGGGCCTCTGGTTGGCTTCCCTCTGCCCCAGCCCATGCGAGGCATAGTCAGCATGAACTGAGCGAACTAGCATGGAGCCTCCGCTCTACTGAGCCCCAGAGCTAGATCTGCAGAAAGCAGAGGCTCATTTAGACCCCAAATACCCACCTACCCAAGGCACTAAGACTTTGGTTGGCTGCAGAGGAACTGAGACCCAGGTTATTTTTAATGAGTGAAATAGAGGAGATGGCTTCCTTACGGTCTTCCTGTCCCAGACACTGTCTCCCTCCCATCTCCACTGTGCACACGCGAGCCCCAGGCACCTGCCCTCGTTCCACAGGCACATCAGCCTGCCTTGTGAAGGCTGCTGCAGCTGTAGCAGGTGCCTCGGAGGCTCTGCCCTGCCCACATGATGCTCCTGTTCCAAGAAACAGCCCACAGCCCGACCTGCGAACTGGCCAGCCTGCAGTGTGGCCCATATCTCCAGGAACCTGCTGTCCACTGGCGCCTTTGGCCACACCTCCACTGTCACCTCCACTGTCACCTCCACCGTTCTTGGGAGCATCCTTGGGCTTCAACTTCTCCATACTGTGCTGCAAATGAAGTTAGTTCCCTTGGGAAGAGACCTGGAGCCCTCACTTTCACCCTCCCCTGGGCAAAATCGTGGAGCTTCCACTCTGGAGCTGGAGCTGTGCGTGGGGACATTGCCTGCTTCCTGCATCCTTTCCCCATCTTAGGGCCCCAGGACTCTATCCAGCAGGCTATGGTGTGGGAAGGGATGCTGTTTAAACAAGAAGGCAGAGGAGCTAGCAAGGGGGCCCGAGGGGCGTCCAGAGACATGGGAGAAAACCAGGAAAGGTGAACGACAGAAAAGGCAAGAAGAGAGAGGGTGCTGGGAAGAGGAGGCCGGCTGCCCCCGCTCTCCCCTGCAGGTGGCTTTGTCATCTTTCCTCTGCTGGTCTGACTTCTCTGCACCTCTGTCCATGAGGCAGAATGTGCTCCCCGCCCAGCACACAGCCCCTGAGATTCCTCTTATCTTGCTTACGAGGCAGGCTCAACCCGAAACAAGACTCTTGGCTCCCAGGACAGGTGGCCAGGGGGAGAGGCCTACTTGTGTCAGGGGTCACCAAAGGTCCAGTCAACTGTGCCCTGGAGGGTGGGGCCTCCTCACAGACAGGTGGGATCTGGGACCACTGCGGGCAGACACTTTCCAGCTCCTTCAGACAAACCTGCTGCAACAGACCCAGAGTTGCCATGGGCCGTAAAACAGTGGAGATGCTCCTGTCCCACTGCAGCTCTGCAGGCACTTGATTAATTTCTGAGGTTGACCATCAGAAGCTTCACATTCGTGGACGAAGACAGAGACGACCTCCACCAACAGGGCGACAGTGTTGTCTTTTTACGCCTTGTCCCCTGCCCGTTGGGCAGGTGAAGCTACAGCTGTTTCTTTCATGCTGCTCGAGTTAAGGCTACAGGAACACAAGGCCCACGGCACCTGTTTTGTAGCTGAGTTCTCTAAAGCTTTCCATGATGGCCCCATCACCCTTCTCTCATGATCAGAGGTGCCAGCGTCACCAGCTGCTTCCCTGGGATGCCCTGCAATGCTGCCAAGGAGCCAGGGATGGCTCAGGGTCACCTTCCCACCAAAACCCCACAGCGAGGTCCCCAGGGTCTCTCATGGTTTGCTGCAGGCAGCCACATTCCTGCCTCCAAGTACTGATTTTTGAGACAACAGAGCACTGCATTGGGCTTCAAATGGATCAGCTAGGTGCGCGAGCCCTGCTCAAAACGCTGCCGGAACAGACAGGATTGCATTCATTTTAGTGGCTGAGTAGGACCCCGTGGTGTATGGACACCACATTTTCTTTATCCACTCAGTAGCCGATGGGCAGCAGCTCGGATGGAGCCAGGGGCATTATTCTAGGTGAAGGAACACAGGCGTGGAAAACCAAAACCACATGTTCTTTTTTGTCAGAGGGAGCTAGGCTGACTACGCAAAGGCATACGGAGTGACGTAATGGGCTTGAGAGGCTCAGAAGGAGGAGGGCTGGATGGGGGCTAGGGATAAACAGACTACACGCTAGGTACAGTGGACACCCCTCAGGTGACGGGGGCACCAGAATCTCAGAATTCACCACCACACAATTCATGCAGGTAACAAAAACCACCAAAATACGATTGAAATAAAAAAAAAAATCTGTAAAATACAAAAAACAAACCAAAAATTTTTCTTTCTTTTTTTTTTTTTTTTTGAAAATCAACAAATTTGATTTGCCTGTTAGGTCTCTGACCACAGTCCGTCTGGCCAGAGGAGTCCTTTGCAGGCTGAGCAGGAGGGGCGGCCCCAGCCTCCCCCTGGAGGCCCCTCACGGAACTGCGTGGTTCTGTTCTCAGAACCACAGAAGCCACGTCTCAGTGCGAATATGGGGTGTTGGCTTGGCTCCCCCAAAGATTTTAAATGTAGAAACTCCCCAGGCAAAATATCTGCGTTGTCTATGCCGGAACGTGCCTTAATGATGTTCCTGCATTAGCCAACACCTGCTCCATCCCAAAGACAAAATGGTGGTGAGGAGGTGTGGGGAAACGAGAGACAATATCCTAAACTGGGCTTAAACATAAGTGATCACACATGGTGTTGGGCTTTAACATAAATTATGCGCGTTTCCATGGACACAACGCAGAAACCAGACGAAGGCAGTACATGCCGAATATAAAGTATTTAATTCTAAACAGTAACAGATTTTAAACTGTTTATTCCCAGAATTGCTTAAAACAGTCACATGGCAAAAACAAATGCCATTAATATGTTTTTGTTTCTCTCTCATTTGTCCATTGCATTGATTTCCTCTGAAATGCAAATAAAACAATTAAAATTGATATCGAATGCAACTGAAGAGAAGCAAAAATCTCAAGCCCCAGTGGTATTTGTAATCAGAACTAACCCATCATAGATAAGAATTAAGGAAGAATTTATGCTCGGACTATAATGTTACTAGTTGAGGACCTTCAATTCTTTATTCATCTATTTAAATGATCTTTGTTGAACATTTCTAAGAATGAAATTCTTCACTTATAGTTTCTACCACTCAATTTTGTAATAAAACAAAAATGTCAGACCATCCAGACACATGAAAAGGCCAAAATGAAGTATCCCACAAAGACTTTCGGAAGGTAGAAAAACAAACAAACAAACAAACACAATTCATCAAAAAAAAACCCCAAACTACTGATGTTGAGATAAATCACAAAAACAGTCTGAGGATGAATGAAAGACAACCAGCCCCTCCTAACCTCCCAAAGTGGTAACTATGATAAATTACCATGGGTGACAGTGACTCACCCTCCGCCACTGCTGGAATCTGTGGCCTGTACACAAAAGAGTCAGGAAAACAACTTGAAGGACCATGTGGGTGAGAAAGAAAAGGAATTCTGCGTGCAGAGGAAGATGCTTCTCTAAGGTCTGGACAGCCTTCCTGCAGGCATCCCTGGTCCAGTGTGACCACAGATGCAAGCACCCGACCAGCCACCGCATGCAAAGGGAGATCTTATGGCCGTCACACTGAGCATACATCGAAACCAGTGACCCAACACCATAGGGTCCCTGCCCTGGGGCACCTGCACTCCGTGTGAATACACAAGACACACAGAGTTTGAATTAGTAATCTCATACTGGTGTTGGTATGTTTATAGTTCATAAAATACCTCCCCATCCATCATGTTTGCTCACAAGCCTGTTTAATATTAAATGAAATCACAGATTCTCAGAACTGGAAGGAACTTCAGAGGACGGCGAATCTAATTTCAACTGACTCAAGACGTGCCTAAAAATAGAAGATGAAACAGAAATTCAAAACAATGAAGACACAGGCAGAACAGGAATAGTCGTCAGTGGATGTACAAACACTCACTTCTCTTCCTCTTAACTCCCACAGAACCCCCCAGGTAATGTCGGATCCAAAATGTATGTCTATGATTCCACTGAGATTAGGTTGAGATCAGTTAATGCCAGAGTTAAACTGCAATAGAATACTAATTGGCAAGTTTGAGAGGCTGACTGGGAAGAATTTGAGAGGGGAAACAGATGGATGTGGCCCTCCATGTCCGTGGGCCCCACATCCTTGGACCTCAGATCAAAAATATTAAAAAATAACCCAGGGCTGGGTGTGGTGGCTCACGCCTGTAATCCCAGCACTTTGGGAGGCCGAGGTGGGCAGATCACTTGAGGTCAGGAGTTCAAGACCAGCCTGGCCACCATGGTGAGACCCCCGTCTCTACTAAAAATACAAAAATTAGCTGGATGTGGTGGTGGGCATCTGTAATCCCAGCTACTTGGGAAGCTGAAGCAGGACAATCACTAGAACCTGGGAGGTGGAGGTTGCAGTGAGCCAAGATCACACCACTGCACTCCAGCCTGGACAACAGAGTGAGCCTCTGTCTCGAAAAACAAAAAACAAACAAACAAAACCCATTAAAAATAACAATACAACAATAAAAAGTAAATAAAAAAGCAGTGATAACAACTATTGACATGGTATTTATGTTACATTAAGTATTACAAGGAATGCAGAGACAATTTAATGTATACAGGAGGATATGCAAATAATACACCATTTTATAGAAGAGACTTGAGCATCCTCAGAGTTTGGTATCCACGGGAGCCTCAGAACCGACCTCTGGAGGATACTGAGGAACGACTATAGTTTGAGAAAGTTGCTGAACTTGTGCAGTTGGTAAACGGGGCACAAGAACAGTTTCACAACAGTATTCTAGGTTGCACAACAATGTCAAATGTTCCTCTGTCTGGGCATGAAACTGCCTGTGCAAAAATTAGAACTGAGAAAATTACGACAGTGAAACAGATGTGACCTAACTGACTCCATCTTGCTTCTTACCTCCAAGCTGTCCTTGTTCATTCCTGGGCGTAGGCTGAGCTTACTCTGGAAGGAACTTAAACTTTGAAACAAAGATGATAACAGCTCTTTCCCAAAACAAAACCCCTTCTTGCCTAGAGACTTGACTGCCTTTGCTGGACTTACAAATTAGAAGATTAGAAATTATGGTTTATGGTCACTTGCCGTAAAACCTGAGATCAGTGCTCCAGATATTTTGCAGACCCTGCATTCTGATGCACCAGCTAGCTCTACCCAGAAAAATAAACTGGCTCATCTGGTCTTGTGGCCCCTCCCCAGGAACCGACTCAGCACAAGATGACAGCTTTGACTTTCTGTGGTTTCATCTCTGACCCTACCAGTCAGCACTCCCCACTTTCAAACCCTCTACCCACCCAATTATCCTTACAACCCCTAATCCATGCATTTTTGGGGAGGTTGATTTGAGTAAAACCTCCATCTCCCACACGGCGTGGCTGGCCTCACGTCAATGAGACTCTTTCTGGACTGCAATGCCATGGTCTTTATTTGTGCAGTGGGCAGGAAGAATCCACTGGACGATCACAGGCACTGTTAGCGGACCCAGATTTTCAGTTATGCATCTGAATGAGACCTTGGCCCGGAGGGGAGAGAAATGTGAGCGCAGTTCCAAAATTACACTCGCTAGCAGAAAAGACCTCCCTCACCTGTTGAGATGCTCCTGTCCCGAAACCCGGGGGAATGTCCTTAAGGAAACAGTTGGAAAATATTAGATACGGGAAAGCTCCAGGAGAATAATGAAAAACAAAACAAAAACCCTGGAGATGATAATGATTTTTGTGGTTGTTTTGCGCTTGTTTTCGAAACTTAGAAAAGTCTTGCTGGGAAAAGAAGGGGATGAAAAGTTGCTTGGAGTTGAGGTTTTTAAATATTATTGTTGATGGTGCAGGGACTTTCTTGTTTCTGAGGTTTGCTCTTCTAAAAATAACAAAGTAGAGCAGGGGAAGGAAAGAGGCAACTGAACTCGGCGTGGGATCTGTGGGGTCAGCAGGAATCACCCTCTCCAGGGTTAAAGGTGAGGGAAATGTCAGAGGCATTGGAACCACAGCGACTCCATCTTAAACAGGGGCTGGGAAAGATGAGGCTGAGACCAACTGGGCTGCATTCCCAGATGGTGAAGGTGTTCTGAGTCACAGGATGAAAGAGGAGGTCAGCACAAGGTATAGGTCACAAAGACCCTGCTGATAAGACAGGTTGCAGTAAAGACGCCGGCCAAATCCCTCCAAAACCAAGATGGCTACGAGGGACCTCTGGGGTCGTCCTTCTTGCTTATCAGTGACGTGATGGTTTTAAAATGCTGTGAATAATCATGAGTTTTCCGGGAAAGGGGTGAGCAATTTCCAGAACCGAGGGCTTCTCCTGACTTTTAGACCACAATCTACCCCTTGTTTAGCATATAATCAAGAAAAAACTATAATTAGTAGAGCAGCCCACACTACTGCTGGGCCTATGGAGTAGCCATTCTTATATTCCTTCACTTTCTTAATTAACTTCCTTTCACTTGATGGATTCACCTCGAATTCTTTCTAGCACGAGATCCAATAACCCTCTTGCAGTCTGGATCAGGACCCCTTTCCGGTAACAGAAGGGCTGTGAGTGAGTGACAGGTCCCGGCTCCCAGTGGGTCAGCAAACGGCTCTCAGTGCCCACCCACAGCCATGTTTTCTCTTGA
Organism: Theropithecus gelada; assembly: GCF_003255815.1. Lineage (NCBI taxonomy): Eukaryota > Metazoa > Chordata > Mammalia > Primates > Cercopithecidae > Theropithecus > Theropithecus gelada. The sequence continues at coordinate 90,710,481 of NC_037679.1, read as the reverse complement.
GCCTTCTAGAAATTTTGATATGCAGAGAAAACCCCTCTCTCACTTTTATTTTGGATGAACTAGGATTAAACACTACAATTTTTTAAAAATCAAAGAAAATTCTGAAGGTGGGGTTTATTCCTTCTTCTCTCAGACTTTTAAATTTTTTTGTTCTTTGCGTTAAGAATCTTCCAAGTGCAGGAAGCAGAGTTCCTCAAAATTCTGATCCCAGAGGCAGCTCTGGATTTCTGCGAGGCTTTGTTGGAGCTGAGTTGATGTTTAGATCTAAGCTGCTTCCTCCACCAGAAGCAATTATTCTGCAGTTCGGGCTGACGACGATGCACAGCCCTGTTTGTGGTTTCCATTACTTGCCATCCACCGTCACCTACTCTGCAGCTCGTGTTTAAAATTTAATTTTTCTTCCCTGGCAACAGGCTATTTGGCTGAGACAGAATGTCATATTGAAGGGTATAGTAGGAATTCTTAAATGCAGCTGAGGTTCTCTGGATCTCACCAGGATTTGTTTTTACTCTTTCTGAAAAGTTGCACAGCGAGCTGTGGTGGGCCCCTGCAGAGCTGGCTGATGCTGAGTGGAGAGGCATGGTGGGACAGTGGGAGGGCACAGGGCTTTGTGACGGGCTCAGCAGTGTAAGAGTGCCAGGCAGGCAGGGGTGTGGGTTGGAGATCCTGGGCTTCAGTCCTGTCTGCAGGCTTCCGTGGCTGTCAGGAGGGTGGGCTCAGGGAGCTGGAGCGTGGGAGCAGGGTCTTTGCTGCAGCAGGCAGAGGCTGTGACCACTTTCTTGCTTGGGTGACTGAAAGTGAGACTCTGCGTTTAAAGAGCCTGAGCTGCCAGATCTTCCCTGGAGTGCTGTGGAGGAATGAATCCAGGCTGGGAAGCTCGGCCCCAAGATTTCTGCTTTCTGGTGTACGCGCCCTGTGAAATCCCCTTCTGTTGAGTGTGGGAGGACTTACGAACAGGATACAATTTCACTCTTGTGATTACGTTATGGCTTTTTTGGCAAAGAAGAGATTTTTCAGATGTAATTATAGTTGCTAATCAGTCGATTTTGAGTTCATCAAAATAGAGATTATCCTGTGTGTTCTTGGTCGAATCAGATGAGCTCCTTGGAAGTGGTACAACTCACTCCTGGAACTGAGCCTCCAGGCCATGGGCAAATTCAGGCCCTCGAAGAGGCCACAAGTAGGTGTCTCAGCTAACAGGTCCAATGATGGCTGTTATAAAAGGAAAATAAAGGTCTGGACCTTCCCTGAGTTGGAGATTCAAAGCCGCAGTCTCTCCCCGTTGCTGGGTATGAAGAAGGAAGTTGCTGTGAGCTCTACAGCTGCAAGAAAGTGAATTCTGCCAACATCCTGGGAGGCTTGTATATGGGTCTTACAGCTGAGCCTTCAGACGGGAACAAGGCCAGGCAGCACCTTGGTTTCAGCCTCGTGAGGCATGAGCAGAGGACCAGGTTGGCTGGGTCAGGACTCACACCTGACTGAAAATGTGTTGTTTTATGCTGCTAAGTTTGTGACGACTTGTATACAACATAGACCCCTAAAATAGGCCCCAAGGCCGTGCAGAAACACTGGAGTGCCTGACCTGGGCTCTAAGACCATGTGGAAATGCTGGAGTACCTGGCCCAGGCCCTGAGGCCGTGTGGAAACACTGGAGTGCCTGACCTGGGCCCCAAGACCATGTGGAAGTGCTGGAGTAGCTGACTGATACGGTTTGGCTGTGTCCTCACCCACATCTCACCCTGAGTTGTAATAATTCCCACAGGTCAAGGGTGGGGCCAGGTGGAGATAATTCAATCATGGGGGTGGTTTCTCCCATATTGTTCTCATGATAGTGAATAAGTCTCATGAGATCTCTTGGTTTTATAAAGGGCAGTTCCCCTGCACAAGCTCTCTTGCCTGCTGCCATGTAAGACACGACTTAGCTCTTCCTTCTCCTTCCCCATGATTGTGAGGCCTCCCCAGCTGTGTGGAACTGTGAGTCCATTAAATCTCTTTCCTTTACAAATTAGCCAGTCTCAGGTATGTCTTTATTAGCAGTGCGAGAACAGACTAATGCAGTAAATCGGTACCAGTGGAGTGGGGGTGCTGCTGTAAAGATTTCCAAAAATGTGGAGGTGACTTTGGAACTGGATGACAGGCGGGGGTTGGAACAATTTGGAGGGCTCAGAAGACAGGAAGATGTGCAAAAATCTGGAACTTCCTAGAGACTTGTTGAATGGCTTTGACCAAAATGCTTATGGAGATATGGACACTAAAGTCCAGGCTGAGGTGGTCTCAGATGGAGATGAGGAACTCGTTGGGAACTGGAGTAAAAGTCACTCTTGCTATGCTTTAACAAAGAGACTGGCGGCTTTTTACCCCTGCCCTAGAGATCTGTGGAACTTTGAAGTTGAGATAAATGATTTAGGGTCTCTAGGAAAAGAAAATTCTAAGCAGCGAAGCATTCAAGAGGAGGCAGAGCATAAAAGTTGGAAAATTTGTAGCCTGAAGATGTGATAGAAAAGGAAACCTTATTTTCTGGAAAGAAATGGAAGCTGCAGAAATTTGCATAAGTGAGAAGGAGTCAAATGTTAATAACCAAAACAACGGGAAATGTCTCTAGAGCATGTCAGAGACTTTCACAGCAGCCCCACCTATCACAGGCCTGGAGGCCTAGGAAGGAAAAATGATTTTGTGGGTTGGGTTCAGGGCCCCCCTGCTGTGTGCAGCCTCAGGACATGGTGCCCTGCATCCCAGCCACTCCAGCCATGGCTCAAAGGGGCCAAGGTACAGCTCAGGCCATGGCTGGAGAGAGGGAAAGCCCCAAACCTTGGCAGCTTCCATGTGTAGTTGAGCCTCTGGGTGCACAGAAGTCAAGAACTGAGGTTTAGGAACCTCCACCTAGATTTCAGAGGATGTATGGAAATATCTGGATGTTTAGGCAGAATTTTGCTGCAGGGGTGAGGACTTCATGGAGAACCATGAAGTGTGGAAGGGAAATGTGGGCTTGGAGGTCCCACACAGAGTCCCCACTGGGGTACCGCCTAGTGGAGCTGTGAGAAGAGGGCCACTGTCCTCCAGACCCCGGAATGGAAGATCCACTGACAGCCTGCACTGTGAGCCAGACATTCAATGCTAGCCCATGAAAGCGGCCAGGAGGGGGGCTGCTGGACCCTGCAAAGCCACAGGGGCGGAGCTGCCCAAAGCTGTGGGAACCCACGTCTTGTATCAGCATCACCTGGATGCAAGACATGGAGTCAAAGGAGATCATTTTAGAGCTTTAAGATTTGACTTGCATGGGGCCTGTAGCCCCTTTGTTTTGGCCGATTTCTCCCATTTGGAATGGCTGTATTTACCCAATGCCTGTACCCCTGGTGTATCTAGGAAGTAACTAACTTGCTTTTGATTTTACAGGCTGATAGGTGGAAGGGACTTGTCTCAGATGAGACTTTGGACTGTGGACTTGGACTTTTGAGTTAATACTGAAATGAGTGAAGACTTTGGGGGACTGTTGGGAAGGCATGACTGGTTTTGAAATGTGAGGACATGAGATTTGGGAGGGGCTGACTGACTGATACGGTTTGGCTGTGTCCCCACCCAAATCTCACCTTGAATTGTAATAATCCCCATGTGTCAAGGGTGGGGCCAGGTGGAGAGAATTCAATCATGGGGGCGGTTTCCCCCGTGCTGTTCTCATGGTAGTGAATAAGTCTCACGAGATCTGATGGCTTTCTAAAGGGCAGCTCCCCTGCACACACTGTCTTCTCTGCCACCATGTGAGACACAACTTTGCTCTTCCTTTGCCTGCTGCCATGATTGTGAGGCCTCCCCAGCCATGTGGAACTGTGAGTCCATTAAACCTCTTTCCTTTGTAAATTACCCAGTCTTGGATATGTCTTTATTAGCAGCATGAAAACAGATCAATACGCTGACCTAGGCCCCAAGGCCCTGTGGAAACTCTGGGGTACCTGACCTAGGCCGTGCTGCAGCACTTTTATGACACATGAATGACCCCATTTCCCATGACCACCACAAGCCTTGGGGGTGCCCGTGGGGTCCTCCCTTCACTGCAGCCCTGCCACACTCCTGACGATGCCCATGGTGTGTTTTCTATGGGGCAGCTGTGAGAGTGGGGGTGCTACCGTTGACAGGGCCCTGACTTAAGGGCGAGGAAGGGGTGGGGAGGCAGCACTGTGGCAGGACGGATGCAGCGGGCATTGGAGGGGGCAACACATCATCCAACGGTGTTGTCTCCCACCCCCACTGGCAGGTGGACCTCCCCAGACAGACACCTCATCTGCTCTGCTCACCGCTGCCTTCCCGGCACACAGCAGGTGCTCAAAATGCATTGCTGAACGAGTGAATAATTGTGACCCAAATGGGAGCAAACACGCAGCGGCTTCACGTGTATCTATTTTCCTTTATCAGAAGTACTTCATAACGACCCGCTTACTTCAAGTAAACTTAGTGGGATGAAGTGTGACTCATCTGAAATGATATAATTTACTACATTTAGCATCAACTGCAATCAGGGATATTGCTCTGAGCCTTGGAGCCTGAAGTCTGCAGGTGGGGTAACCGGGAGGCTCCTGCTTCTGCTAATTAGCAAAATGGGCATTTTATTTCCTGCTGACAATGCCTAGTGCATGGATTCAGGGAAAGACTGAATTTGGCCCCAGGCCTTCCTTTGGATCTCAGGCCAAAGGAAGAGTGAAGGTGAGGACAGGAGATGCCCTGCGAGGATTCTCTCTGCTCATTCCGCAGTGAACAGCGCGGCCAGGGCCTCTCTGCTCATTCCGCAGTGACCAGAACGGCCAGGGCCTCTCTGCTCATTCCCCAGTGACCAGAACGGCCAGGGCCTCTCTGCTCATTCCGCAGTGACCAGAATGGCCAGGGCCTCTCTGCTCATTCTGCAGTGACCAGAATGGCTAGGGCCTCTCTGCTCATTCTGCAGTGACCAGAATGGCCAGGGCCTCTCTGCTCATTCCGCCGTGAACAGCGCGGCCAGGGCCTCTCTGCTCATTCCCCAGTGACCAGAATGGCCAGGACCTCTCTGCTCATTCCGCAGTGAACCGTGCGGTGACGGCCTCTCTGCTCATTCTGCAGTGACCAGCGCAGCAAGGCCCTCTCTGCTTCAGGCGGCGTTGCAGGGCTGGGCGCCTGCCCTGCAGAGCTTAGTGTCTCTCTGGGGTGAAAGACCCATAATACAGCCCCTGCAGTACAATGTGATGGACGGCATCATGGACACGGGGTGGGGGGCGCCTGACCATCCTGGGGGTGGGGCCCAGTGCAGGCTCCAAGAGGTGACATCAGGGGAGGCCTCAGGGACACAGAGGAGTCAGCCCTACAGACGAAGGAGGAAGGACGCTCTGAGCAGGGCAACAGCAGAGGTGCTTTCCCAGAGAGCAGGGCGTGTGTTGAGTAGACACCAGGGGCTCGGGGCAGAGAGGGCTGTGACCCAGCGTGCACACCAGAAGGGCTCTTGGGATGCCGTCTGTGTATGTGTGTGTGTGTGTGTGTGTGCACATGCACCCAGAGGTGAGCGATGCCATAGGCAAGGAGATGGGTCAGAACCTCACTGCTCCATGGGCGTCTCTGGACCAGTGTCACTGCCACACCAGGGTGGTTAGAAATGCAGGACCCGGAAGTCTGGATCGGAACCCAGCTCGATAGAAATGCAGGACCCGGAAGTCTGGATCGGAACCCAGCTCGAGCTCCCTGACACTCATGGCACATGGTGTTGCGGAAGCACGGGGTGGAGGGTGCGGCAGTGACCTAGATTAGAGGCGGTGCTGGCTCACACCAGGGGTCGCTCCAGGGATGGAGAGAAGGCAACTAACAGAGTGAGAAATGCAGGCAGGGGGCCTTCAGGGCTCAGTGTTAGAGGGAAGGAGAGAAAGGGTTTCCTTTTAGTTGTGCACAGGAGTTGATGAATTCGATCCTGGAAATGTTGGATCTGACATGCCTGCGGGGAATCCCTTCAGACAGGACTGGAACTACTCGGTAAGGAGATCAAGCGATCTGCGTGGGAGACTTCAAAGGCTGATGGGAAAGATGCAGGGAGGGTGGCTGAGATTCGGTAGGGAGGGCCCCACCCCAGGAGGGGAGTGGAGGGCTGGGGCACAGGTGCCTGAGGAGGACTGGTGGCCCCGGATGCAGATGTGGTGACGGGCAGGAAGGAGGTGAGGAGGGTGGAGCTGAGGTGAGGAGTGCAGAGCTGAGGTGAGGAGGGCGGAGCTCTGCCTGCTGGGCTCCCTTCTCTCCATGGAGTGGGGACCAGGTCACCTGTGGGACTGAAGTCAGAGGCTGGGGCAAGGCCTGAAGCTGTGGGGCAGCTGGGAGGTGACTGGGCATGCAGTGTTCCCGGGAGGCTCTGGGGGAGGCCCTGTCATGCCTGGAACCAAGACAGAAGGCCAGTGGGGTCTGAGAAGCACCTCCAGCAGAAGCTGCTGGCTCTGAGGGGGGCCTTCTCCAGCCCATGCTGGGGGTGGCATCGCTTAGAGGTTGTCCAACGTACAGTTCATTGACTGGGTCTTGTTTGTTCTGCTCTCTGATCCTGAGGCCAGAGACAATCTGTCTTCCCATCCCCAGAGCTAGTGGTGTCTTGTCTGTGGCGTTTAAGTGCTACCTGGTGTCAGAGATCCTGGGATGGAGCCATCTATCTGTTCTTGGAGCTGGCAGGCCAGACTACATTTCCAGCACCTGGCAGGTTCCTAGAACATATTTTGGGGTGAACTCTGCTAAGCTCTTGCTGAATTTTTCACCCAGAGGTTGGAAGCATGGAAAACAGTTCCGCTTGGCAGTTTCCTTACCGTATACTGGAGGGATCCTTGCTGCTCCTGCTTCCAGAATCAAGGCCAATTCTATCTGGACCTATTTAGGACCCAAGGTCTCTTCAGACACCCAACATTACTAGAAAGTTCCACATTCCTGAGCAAGATTTCCAATGCAATTGCTGGGCGATTAGGGTGACTGGCAGAGAGGCCCATGGTGTGTGCCTTCCAAAAAGATTCCTTGTTCCTTCCAGCAGCGAGTCCATGATAAGGTCTGCACATAAAAGCTCACAAAATCCAGGGGGTCCTTCATGGCGGAAGCTGCCGTGGAAGTCGGATGATCGTTCATTTCTCTGTTGATGAGCACAGCACTCTGGGTGGACAGAAGAGTAACAGCCAAGCTCGCTGATGGAGAGTCCCCAGTGAGGCTGAGCCTGGCCTTGCCCTTCCTGGCCCCTCCACATAAGGCTCATCGAACATACGTCACACAGAGCAGGGGCTGCTCAGAGACGGGTTTTACTGTCCTGCACGGCCTCAACCTGTGCATTGGCTGTTTGTTTCATACATTTGAATTAGTGGTGAACACTCCCAACTAGGAAATCCCACATAAGAATCAGAATTTTTGAGCTTCTGTTGGGAATAGTACTGCTTGGTGTGCAGGGTTTACTCTCCCCTGATGACAGCAGCCGAGCTGAACTCTGGCTGCCTCCAGGGTCCTCAGGTGCTTGTCAGCATCACTGTCACCATGGAGACCACATCCTCGTGCTGACTTCTGCCTCCTCCCTGCATTCCAGGTTCTGGGCATGGGAGCACGGATGTGTTGGTTCCAGCCTGACTGGCCAGTACCTGTGCCCTGCCAGTTCCCAGGTATTTTGATCATCACCTTTGCTTGTCGGTGTTTGAGTTTGTGCCTCTGTGTTAAAATAGCCAGGACTGTCTGAACTGCTTTTGAGACTGTGGGATGTGGGTAAAGGGCAATGTCTCTCCTGTGCACAAAGGTTGGGGAAAAGTCTGGCCTGTCACGTGACCTACGTTAGGACTCAACAAGGTCAACCGTGACCCATCCTCTTCAGAAAGGGGAACGTGCTTAAAGGGCAGAAACACCAGTATCCGTGGGCTCATTCCCACAGCACTCAGAATGGTGATCTTTGTGATTTCCCAGGCTCCTACTGGATTCATTTACAGGCCATGTGGACACCCAAGACGGGTCTGAGAGTCTATGCCAATGGGACCCTGAGCACCTGTGACACAAGAGGGAAAGCGTCTCATGCCTATGGGGATCCTGATGTCAATCTTGTGATGGGAACTGAGCAGGACCGGACCCAGCATTATGATAACAGAGCTTTGGATGAGTTCAACATCCAGGGGTGGCCCTACCTCTGGATGAGGTCACCATGTACTTCACAGCTGCTGCTGGTCAGTAAGGGATGAAGGGCTGGGGCACGTCTGCTGGCTACATTCCTGGGGGGCACCCTGGTATCTGCCCCCCTTTCCCAGCATTTCTCATCTTCCCGCTCTCCTGTTACAGCCATCAGGACTGCAGGCAAGAGCTGTGTCCTAATGAACTTCATTAAACAGTCATTTTACTGGAACACCTGTTCCCTAATGGAGAAACCAACAACCCACCTGAGACACCAGGATGAATATCCTCCTGGGGGTGGCAGGGTCTCAGGGTGTGTGTGACAGATGATGACGGAAGGTTCTGGGTGGCAAACATTCTAGGTTTATTACCTCGTTTGATCCACAAACATCTACCTGGAGCCTCCTGAGTTCCAGACCCTCTGATGGGTCCTTGGAGAGCCCAAAGGAGGCCTCTTCCTGTTCAGTACCAATGGCTGTTCCTAGCAGTGGCCTGGGGCAGGCGGCCCTGGGTTCAAATCCTTGTCCTGCCAGGAAGAGCGATGGGACTTGGGAAGTCAGTTGTCGGTTCTCCAGGTTTCAGTTCCCCCAATGGCAGTAAGGAGGCTGTCCGGCCCCGCCGTGGGGTCTACGAAAATACAATGGGAGGCTGCATACCAGGCCCCAGCAGAGCAGCCCAGGACTCAGTGCAGCTGTGGTTCTGTTAATTAGGCCTCTCTGCTCCAACAGTTCCATTTTAATTTCACCAGCGATAAATGCATATATTTAAAAAACCCTGATACTGCTTCTTAATTTCCACATGCATTAACCTGCCAAAAAGCCTGCTGTTCTGACATTCAGAAGAACAGGGGAAGTTCAGGCCAGGAGATGGAAGGAGGCCTGGGTTCCAGACCTGGCTCGCCCTTGCTCAGGTTCTGACCTTGAGTCCCTCTCTTGACCTTGAGTCACGACTCTTGGTTTCTAGTGACAGGAAACCTATCTGAAAAATGACTTAGGTGAAAAAGGAAGAGGTTGCTTTTGGCACGGCTTCCTCCAAGGGCTCAAATGACATCACCAGAGAATTCTCCTTCCTTCCTCTAAGCAGTACTATGTTGGGTGGGGGCGGTGATCTCCTCTGTGGAGCTGAGAGGCCTGCTAGGTGCTCCTGGCTTCTATCCTTGCTTCTCAGCAGCCTCAGCAGGACGTAGAGAGCGTCTCCAATCGCTGCTACGAAGGGCTGGGCCTGAGCTTTACTGGCTAAAGTGGTCTGTTACGTGGTGTAATGCCTATGTGATGTAGATGAATTTCCACCCTGCCCTAACTCTGCTTATCTTTAAGAAACAGGACACCATCGATAAAAATTTACCTTTGTAACCAGACCAGCTGAGACTGGTTAGAACAAAGATAGCCAGCCAAACAACTTCAAAAAGACCTCAGGCTTCATTATCATCTCATTTCCATGTTCAATGATATGCCCACCAGTATCATGACAGTTGACAATCGCCATGATAGTGACCAGAAGAAACCATAAAAGCACAAAAAGAAGGTGGCACTCTCATTCTGGGAAGTTCCCTGCCCATTTTTGGAAAAGACTTGAATATTCCTCTTCTCGCTTATTTTTTTTTGAGATGGAGTCTCACTCTGTTATCTAGGCTGGAGTGCAATGGCATGGTCTTGGCTCATTGAAACCTCTGCCTCCTGGGTTCAAGTGATTTTCCCACCTTGGCCTCCTGAGTAGCTGGGACTATAGGCATATGCCACCATAGCCAGCTATTTATTTATTTATTTTTTTGTATTTTTAGTAGAGATGGGGTTTCACTATGTTGGCCAGGCTGGTCTCGAACTCCTGACCTCATGATCCGCCCACCTCGGTCTCCCAAAGTGCTGGGATTACAGGCATGAGCCACCGCGCCCGGCCTTCCTCTGGCTTTTAATGTCCAACCCCTTCATTAGAGAAACCCTATATTTTAACCCCTTCATTCCTCACTTGTCAAGAAGTTGACCTGTGAGTGATGCTTCAGTTTGTCAATTCCATGGCCATCGAATAACACCTGCACTACTTGACACTTTCAGTTTCATCTATTGGGTTAGTGACACCCAATACTAACAGGGAAAGGCCCCATCTTTTGGGGGTCCAGCTTTGTCAGTAACTGCCCGTGTGTCTTCCATGAGCCAGTCACCTTGACTGGGGAGGAAGGGGTGGGATGAAATGTAGATGCTGGTTGGTGTGAGCCTGGTTCAAAATCCACCTCTGACATGGTCCTGCAGTCAGGCTCATCCCAAAGATGTGGAGGAAAGGGGACTCCTCAGAGAGGGACCAGAGATACTAGTCTCAGAAGAGGGAACAGCCTCTGGCAGGGAGAGGCAGCATGTGTCCATTATAGCCTTTGACATTCTCATTTTCCAGCTTCCACTGAGAAAAACAGATTTCCTTTCCTTTCACAGAAGTGACATAAGAGCAAAATATAGTGTCCTTAAAAGAAAACCGGATATCAATCTACTGTATTTTATTGCCTAGCATTTGGAGAATTGTCACTTTGTGACCAAGATGTCACCTGTATTTGTGTTATGGAAAGTCTCAAATCCTTTCCTGATAGTTTACTGTTTTAATAACATTGGGAAGACGTGCCATTGTTTCTGGTTTGTGTAACTGTCACAGTAAACCCTTGTCATTGGGACATCTCGGCTCAAGGACACAGAGCCTCAGTCCCCTCTCTGCAATGCAGCATTTCAGGAAGCTTCTGCTACTCAATCATGCATGCAGTTCAGTCCCTGCACTTGGTGAAGGTGATGTTCGATTATTGGGGGACTCAGGAGAGAGTTCTATTAACACTGACATCCCCAGAGGAGCATATTCCCTGCACCTTTCCTAGCCCAGTCTAGATGCATTCCAATCCCAAATGTCATCTGCCTATTGTGATGATCAAATGGGTCCCTAAGTGTAAAAGGCATAGATCAGTGTCTGCCACACAAATGAACACTTTTTAAGGGTTTTCTCTCCTGTTTTCCTTGCTGAAGATGGATCCAAAGAAACACATGACGAACCATGCGTTCAATAGGCCCAGAGTGGTGAGAGGCACTCATAAACCTCCCTCCGCGAGGCCAGGGAAGCTAGTTAGACTGCTCAGGTTTCATTCACTCATTTAGACATAGAACGTGCTAGGTTCTGGGGGTTCAGGACGACCAAGCACCACTTCCTGCTTTGAAGAGGCTCAAGAAGTTCAGGGTGGAGGGCAAAGGCAGGACACTGAGAAGTGCTGCAAAGGGCCGTGCATGGAGCTGCGGGAGTCCAGTGGTTCTGGAGTCAGAAAGCCTTGGGTTTAACTCCCAGCTCCATCACTCCCAGGTCTGTATCCTCGGCCAAGTTATTTATCTCTGCAAACCTGTTTTACCAGCTGTGACAAGGGGATGGTTAGATCATAAGTCATAAGGTCTTAGATGCTTCTGGCTGCAAGTAACGAGACAATATGCTTAAAACAGGCTTAGGTCATTTGCTCACTCCGCCTGACAAGAAGCCCAGAGGCAGGTGACTCCAGGGAGGCCTGAATCCAGTCCTTGGGGGTGGGGCAGGGTCTCGCTTGCTACCAGCCTCTGCCTCCTGCCCGGGGCCCATTTGCAGGTCTGTCTGGAATTATGGTTTTAGCACTGGAAGTACCACCTGGGGGAACTGTCTCAGTCCCAGGTAAAGCCACACCGTTTCCACCCAGCTGCAGGCCCCCAGCACCTGCCCCCCAGCACCTGCCCCCACCCACAATGGCCAGCAGAAGAAAAAGCGGTGGGCCGGCCCTTCCTCCTTACCAGGGTAAATAGTTCTTATGGTTCCCCTTGCAGATAGCCCCTTGCATCTCATTGGGCTTAGCTGAGTCATATGACCATCCCTGGACCAATCACTAACCAAGGGGAGTGGGATTGGCTGGATGGCTCAGCCAATCATAAAGAAGCTCCTCTCCTGTCTGTACACTTGGGGGCTCCCACCGGAAGGGTGGGGCAGTGTTGGCTGGGAAAGAATCTTCCGGAAGTCTGCGTCCTAGAGGGTATCCCTGTGCAAGCCGCAGGCCCCTGAGCTGTGTGTGGTGGGAGAGGCAGGGCTGGCAGAGCCCGGGAGTGGGGCGGGGACAGAGCCGAGCTGGCAGGACTCGGGGCCAAGGCCGGACAGGCGAGTGCAACAGCCACAGCCAAGGCCAGGGCAGTGCCCCTGGACCCTGTGTGGGTTTGGGGGTGTCTGGCGGGGGCGGGGTGTGTGCAAAGCGGGTGGAGACAGAAATGCTAGGGATGTCCACGTGGGAGCAGAGGAGTCAGTGCAGAAAACGCTTCTCCCTGGTGTTGGCAGCTCCGGCCCCCGGGCTGCTGCAGGAGAAAGAAGACCGGCCCCTCAGCGGGGTGTCCTCCTGCAGTGACCCAGGGGCCCTGGCTCCGTCTTTCCTCTGATGCTTCCTTCCCAACACTTGGCTTCCAAGGTTGGACTGGAGCTGGGATCAGGTCCTGATTGAACCCTTCGGTCCCCAGTACCCAAGTGTAGAGGCCGTGGAGCCGCATGGTCCTGGTAACTGGGCTGTGTGACTCCTCTGTGGCCCCCTCCTGACCTGAGAAAGTGGTGCAGACATCCCCCGCGTCATCTGGTCGTTGGGAGCGCAGAGCCTGACCCGCGGTAAACACCATACGCATAATAAATGCCGCTGTTCGTTCTTTTTGTTTGCTTCAGCGGGATGTGGACAAAACCTTTAAATTTATTTTCATGCATTCAGTGCATCCAGCTGTTGTGATTCTGAAGCAAGTGTCATTTTCAGTCTTTTGTAGTTGTTATTCAGGGCAGTCCTGTTGTGCTGGGCTTGACTGAAGTGGTCAGCACGGTCATGTGTGTGTCTCCAGGCAGCAACCTGCAGTGAGCCCAAGATGGTTGTGCAGGGCTCCTCCTCCCAGCAGGGAGGAACTGTCTTCAGCATCCTCTGAGCCCCAGGTGTGCAGGGGGCAGGGGCAGGTAGAGAGAGGGGAGGAGATTAACTGAGAAAAAATGGCTATTGGTCAGAGTTCCTTACCCCAACCCTGACACAGGCGCCTCACACATCATTGGCTGAGATCAGTCTCTCCATTTTCGTAATGGATTCTTCATGCAAAGCCACATTTTGGAGAAAAGGCATTGGTTAAAATCACGGCAGGTATGTTTGGTCATGGTGTGCACTCAGGATCCGGTAAACATTTCCTGGGAACTTGGGAGCCAAGTTCATGTTGTGTGACTACCAGGGTAGGAATTGAGAAGCAGCAGCTCCTTCAAGTGTCTCTGGAATCAGTGGGGCAGAATTGGGTTCCTAGTGTCAGCTGGGGTCGACTTGGTCTAAACCTGCTTTTCCAAGGTATCGTGAGACAATCTGGTACTCCACGGCCCTTCTGTTCTAAGTTTATATAGCAAGTGTCAGTGCTCACATCTCCTGCAGGAGACCATCGGGGAACATAAGCTGGCTTGCTTCACCTGAATTGGTTTTGGCGGCAGCTCATCTCCCCAGATGAGACCAGTCTTGCCTCTCTCATCCCCTCCTCCAGGGTCCTCCCTGTGACACACCCACTGTGACACCGCAGTGCTCACTTTCCAGCCCTCAGGAACCAGTTGATGCCTGCAGATGTGACCACAGGTTGTCCTACCTATTCCTGCAGGGGTGGCTCTGGGCTAGCATTTCTCAAAGTGTGTCCTCAGTATGCTGTCATCAGAAGCACCTGCGAAAATAGTGCAGCGTCCAGCCCCCCTCCGGACCTACAGAAGGGGAATGTGAGGGCCTGGGAATGTACATTTTAAGCATGTGAATCTGCCCTGGGGGTGGAGGGTAAGGACACCTTCCTGAATCCAGACAACTCATTAGCTTGCTTTATATTGGCTTGGGTTACTCCAAAGGATGGTTTTACAATATTTAATCATTAGGAGTGTTTGCTAAACAGCCTGGCTGTGGGCTGGATGAGGGGCTTTGCCTGTTCAGGGGCTCTGGACTCTGCTACTGTCCTGGCTGAGTCCAGTCCCCCAGTGAACCAGTGGCCAAGGGGCCCCAGTGCTCTCTCCGTGGGGTGTCCCTGTGTGCTTCCTGGAAGCCTGCTCCTTTGCTTAGATTCTGTTCCCCATTGCTTTGACCCTTTCTGTTCCCTGACAGCTGCCTGTGCCTTCCTGCTGGGCCTCAACTTAGAGTGTCTGTTATTTGTGGTCAAGTATTATAATTCAGCCTCTTGGTATCCCCTACAGGTGCCAGAATAGAGGCTTAAGTGGAGTAGGTATTCAATAACAGCACTGAACGTTTCACCCAGAAGAGATCACTCTCTCAATAATTTGAACTTTAATATTAAATTCCAAACCCAGTTTCTAGCTGAGTGCCCTCCTTTGCCATTTTGTAATAATTTCCCTTTTATTTCCAAGGATTGCTGAGGCAGTGAATTGGAGCGGCTATGTAGTGCTTGCAACCAGTTACCGTGTTTCCCTGAAGGAATCACCACCAACCAGCTCTTCCAGAATTTATGAGGTGCTTCCCTTATCACCAGCCATCTCACGCACACGTAGGTGAGTTTCTCTTTGAGCTGGTTTTCCATGTGATCTTAGAAAGAATTTTTGATGGTGGTGCTGCTGGCCTGAACTCTTGTTCTTCTCCCCCAGGAGGTCTTTCATCTTCTCGATCTGTGGCACAGAAGCCCCGCAATTGGTGATAAGGGCTGGTCTCAGGGTATTGGCATTCAGTAAAAAGCATCTGAAGCCAGACTGAAGCTTTCATATGGTTTGTGCAGCAACTGGGAGTGTTCCTCTGAATAGAAAGCGTGTGGTTAGAGGAGAGAGGCTTTTTTGGGAAGTGGGGGTAAATAGTTTAATTCTCAGTTTTTTTGTGTAATCACTGATGGTGAGTGAAGCAACGCCTTTTCCCTAGAGAAACGCGTGTGAGAGCTTAGGTTTGCTCTGCTGCATCATAACTCCACTTCTTTTCCACGTTGAATTTTTATTTTTCCATGAATGAGAATGACTACGTTACTGGTAATGTGGATGTGCACGACCTACTCGCTTTAGAAGAGTTTCCTTCTGGGCTGGACAGGCAGGGTGGCTCACGCCTGTAATCCCAGCACTTTGGGAGGCTGAGGCAGGAGGATTGCTTGAGTCCAGGAGTTCAAAACCGGCCTGGGCAGCATAGTGAGACCCCATCTATACTAAAGATGAAACTAGCCAAATGTGGTGGTGCTCACCTGTAGTCCCAGCTATTTGGAAGTCTGAGGCAGGAGGGTCACTTGAGTCCAGGAGTTCGAGGCTGCAGTGAGCTGTGGTAACACCACCACACTCTAGCCTGGGTGACAGAGCAAGACCCTGTCTTTAAAAATAAATAAATAAATAAAAATTAAAAAGTTTCTTCCTGCTTGAGTAATTATACTCACAGAAATCGTGTGACTATTGTTGCACTTATTGAAAAAGCAACTCACAGAGCCAAACATGTTCACGAAATGCTTGTTGACTTTAAGGTTGTGATCTTACCGAGATAGTTGTTAAAGAGAATCCCAACATATGCCATGGATAGAAGTGATATTACAGAAGTGTGCTGCAAGGGTCGTTTCCGTTCCGTTCCGTTCTGTTCCGTTCCTTCCCGTCCCATCCCATCCTATTCTGTTCCATTCCATTCCATTGTATTCATTTTGTCAGTTTGGGCTAATATAACAAAAATACCATAGCCTGGATGACTTAAACACCAAGCACTTATTTTTCACTGTTCTGGAGGCTGGAGAGTCCAAGATGAAGGGCTTTGGTATCTGGTGAGGGCCCACCCTTCCCCGGTCATAGATGGTGCCATCTCGCTATGTCCTCCCGAGGAGGAAGGGACGAGGAGCTTTACGATGCTTCTTTCATGAGGTTGCTCATCCCATCATGAGGGCTCAGTGCTCATGATCTAATTGTCACGAGATCTTTGGGGTGTCACTTTTCTGGCCAGAAACCTGTGGCTGGTAGTGCCTTTGCCTGAGTTGTTTTGGGGCCTGCTGGGCTCGTTCCACCCACTCAGCCTGGCAGATGGCACTTGGCTCACACTCCCGGCCTGGATCCCAGGCCTCCAAGGGAGACTTCGAGTCAGGCATGGAGCGGTGAGGGGTGTGTGAGTGAGTGTGGAGTCTGGCCACTGTGCAGTCAGACATGTTGGCTGCTGCTGCGGGGCGGGCAGCTTCAGGTGCTGGCATGGGGGCTAGCTCTCTGTGAAGCTGCGGCTGGACCAGGCACACCACAAGCAGCTTCCCTGGCTGTCACGGGGGAATGTGGTGGTGACTGGCAGCTTGGAGACACCAAGAACCAGAGGGCCCCAAAGAGGGCGTCATAGCCCTGATGTGGGGAGCTCCCAGGTTGGGGTCCCTGAGGGCTGCAGGTTTTCTCTCCTCTTTGCCCACAACGTGGCAAGCAAGGGGCATGTTTTAGCCCTGTGTGTGTTACAGCTCTTTTAGCCTTGCCTTTCAGTGGGTCCTGAGGTCTTGTTCTGTGACCAGGAAGAATGAGGTATGCAGACAAGTGGAGGGTGAGCGAGACAAAGAGGAGGTTTAATGAGCAATAGAACAGCTTAGAAGAGACCCACAGGGGCAGCTCCTTTCCACAGCCGGGGTGTCCCGATGAGTGTTCAGCTGTCAGCAGGGAGGTAGCTCCTGTCTGCAGCTGGTCGTCCCTTTGCCTGCTCTGCTCTGGCTGAGCCTGGGGCTTTTATGGGCCTCAGAGAGAGGAGCGAGTGTGTACCACTTGGTCCATGGGCAGCCATGGGCTGGCCTGGAAGAGGCACCACAAGTTTCCGCTCAGGTCCATGGGACTGGCAGCCCGGCCCCCAGCCTTCAGGCCCTCACCAGGGGCCCCTTCCTCCCAGGAGTCTTCTGCCTCCGGTCGCTGTCCGTGGTACCCAGGCTGCTGGCGTCAAGGAGCACGTGCAAGCCAGGGCCGAGCAGCCCCCGACTTGGCTTCCCCACTGCTCTTGTTGGCACCCAAAGTTTGGAGGGGTCCAGGGCAACAGGGGCTGGTGTGTCAGTGCTTCCCCTAGCATGTGCACACCTAGCTCGGTTGTGACAGTGCCCAGCTCAGCCCTGACCTTGCTCTGAGATTGGAGCAGGTGCTGACAGTGAGGAGAAATCAAGCAGCTGGAGCAGGTGACCTCCATCCCACAGTGGGGCAGGGGACCTACCTAGGCCCCTGCGAGTGCAGAAATGCCTGGGTCTGTGGTGGTGGCAGGACAGCTGCAGCTGCACCCAGGGGCTCCCCGTTTGTCCCCGGCTCTCCTGGCTCTGTGGAGCGTGCAGCCCCGACTGTGCTCCCTTGAGGCCTGAGGTGGTAGCTCCAGGTTCTCTCTGGTTCAGGGCAGGAGCATGTGGCTGTGAGCTCTTCCCATGGCCCCAGTGTTCAGGGGTGGCCAGGGGCTCCCCATTGCGTGACTTGTGGTTCTGCCTGGGAAGGGGCGTCTTCAGGTGTGGATCATGGACCCCGGGCCCAGCCTTTTGGGGGCATCCGGCTTGGCAGCCCTCCGATGTGGGTTGGACCCCTGGGAAACAGCCCTGGGTGGCCCGCACAGAGCTGCCTCCCAAGATGCAGGAATCCAGCACCTTTGGCGGGGTAAGCATTGTGGCCATGCCACTGGCTGGGTCCCTGACATGGGTGCCGCTCCCACTTCCCACTCCAGGCCCCCAAAGTGCAGCCCCAGCTCACGCCCTGGGCCCAGCCCCGGCACGCTGTGTGTGCACGCGCAGCACCACTCTGAGCCCAGCTTTGCCTTGGGGACCCTCTCTGCTGGCCCCTTAGTGCCTGACCGTGCTGCTCGCCTGTAGGAGGGTGACTCGGCCTGGTCCCCATTGCAGTGGTCCCCAGGGTAGTAGGCTCTGGGGGGCTCCCAGGGGTGGACTCTGGGGACTGTAGGCCTCCTCCTCATAGTAGGGTGGGCGAGAGTGGTGAGGCAGGGCCAGGGTCCGGAGCAGTGGAGGCGCTGGGCCTGGGGGCAGGTCCTGCCTGGCCGTGCAAGGGTGGGAATGGTGCTCAGAGGACACAGGACACAGGGGTCCCACCACCACCACTGTTGCTCCCACAGGTGCTCCTGTTCCAGAAAGTCACTGCTGCCATCATATTCACCTCCAAAGGCACCACCTCCTAAAACCATCACCTTGGGGGTTAAGTTTCAACATACGAAGTTTGAGAGGACACAGTTCCTAACACCACTCCTGGGTCTTTTTCTGAATCAGTTGGTATGATCATATCCTCATTCTTTAATCTACTAGTGTTGTTACCTGAAAAGGGCAGACCCAAAGAGAGGGCTCCTGGATCTTGTGCAGGAAGGAATTCCAGGCCAGTGAAAGAAGTGAAAGGAGCAGGCTTCTTAGAAACTCCTTCATTGTAGAGGAAGACACCCTCAGAAAGCAAGCAGAGGAACACACCATCTTTCTTTTGAGTTTTTCTTATATGGGGTCTCATCTTTGTAAAGAGTAAGCTGTGGCTACGTGATGGTGAGCAGACTGCGCAACCAAATTTATTATTCTATTGATTTAAAGAAACTACCCTTGACATTTTAGCGTGTGAGTACATCAAAGCTAACTGTTATTATCTGGAAAGCGCATGTTGTTATGGGTACCGGGAGGTCTGGACCCTTCACTGTTGGAGGAGTGTGTCCTTGGAGGTATTTTTAGGTGGTTTCCTCAACTGCAAGCATCTTAGGACCATGGACCGTGACGGGTGAGGAGCTGCTTTGTTAGTCTCCAGATGGAGCTGAACTGAAATGGTGTCGCTTCTCTAACAGTGTGATGGGTTACACTGATTGATTTTCAAACGCAGAGCTGCTCTTACATCCCTTAAATACTCTCCCTCCCCCATCACCTTCTCTAACAGTGTGATGGGTTACACTGATTGATTTTCAAATGCAGAGCTGCTCTTACATCCCTTAAATACTCACCCTCCCCCATCACCGTGCCCGGTATTGATGAGTTCTATTTGCTAATACTTTGTCTCTATGTTCCTGAAGGTTGTTGGCCTTTGTTTTATTTTCCGTATTGTCTTTGTCTATTACCTAGTGTCTAGTCATACCAGCCTCCTGAAATGATTTGGGAAGTGTTTCTTTACCTTCTCTTTCCTGGAAACATTGTTTTAAATTGGTGTTAATTCCTATGTAAACCTTTGATAGGAGACTCCAGTGGAATAATCTTCCCTGTAAATTTCTTTTTCAACAATTTTTAATTACAAATTCAACTTCTTTAATAGGTATAGAAATAATCAATGATCTCGTTCATGTTGGGTCGAATTATGGTAATTTGTGCTTTTCAAGAAACTGGCCCGTTTCATGTAGTTGTAAAATTTGTGTGGAGAGTTGTTTATGAGCATCCTTTGATTACCCTTTTGATGTCTGCAGGGTCCTTAGTGATATTCCCTGCTTTATTCCTGATAGTGGCAATTTGTTTCTTCACTGTTTTTTTCAGTCTTTCTAGAATTTGTCAGATTCACTGATCTTTTCAAAGAATCAACTTTTTTTCTCACAAATTAAATACATTCATATCAAGTTATGTCAAAACACTATGTTACAAACCATAAATACATACAATTTTTATTTGTTAATTGTATCTCAATAGAGCTGGGGGGAAAGAACAAACTTGCCGTTTCATTGATTTTCTCTGTTGTTTTTCTGTTTACAATTTCATTGGTTTTTTGCTCTTTCCTTTTGTCTTGGGTTTATTTTGATCTCTTTCTGCTTCGTTTCAATAAGAGATAAGAGGGCAGCTGACGTACACGCTTGGCCTCGTGGGTGTGAACCAAGTAGCAGGTGCAGAGAGCCTCCACTGAGGGGCGTCGGATGAAGTGATGGGATTCGTCACCCGTCATCATTGTGTCAGTTCTTTACGTAGCGATGTGTGGGCTAAACCCAGCAGCACACTCTGTATTCTGTGCACTTAATTACATTTAATGTGCCGTGGTAAATTAAGTTTCAGCCACGTGGTTGGGGGACAGGTGTTAATTAACTCAACCCTGGCACTGACACTAGTGTATATCAGAATCATGCAAAATGAAGAGTGCCTGTTTCTAACATATTACTGTAATGGTCGGAGATTCACATGCTGCTGTAAGACACAGTGCAGAGACAGACACAGTACAGAGACAGACATAGTACAGAGACAGACATAGTACAGAGACAGGCACAGTACAGAGACAGGCACAGTACACAGACAGGCACAGTACAGAGACAGGCACAGTACAGAGACAGACAAATGACACAGTGCAGAGACAGGCACACTACAGAGACAGACAGGCGCAGTGCAGAGACAGACACTATATAGAGACAGGCACAGTACAGAGATAGACAGATACAGTATAGAGACAGACACAGTGCAGAGACAGGCACAGTACAGAGACAGGCACAGTATAGAGATAGACACAGTGCAGAGACAGGCACAGTACAGACACAGACACAGTAGAGACAGGCACAGTACGGACACAGTACAGAGACAGCCCACGCATACCACCCAGTTTCCCCTCAGATAATATTTTGCAAAAGTGCAGTGCCATTAAAGCTGCTGACAGCATTCATTCATGTTTTGTGTAAGTGTTTGTGTGTGTGTGTGAGGTGTTTTTTTTTTTTTTTTTTTTTCTGGGACAGATGTCTAAAAGGGCAGTTGCTGGACCATATGATTGTCTTATGTTTAGTTTTATAAGAAACTGGCAGCCTGTTTTCTGGGGCGGCTACAGCATTTCAGCCTCCCATCAGCAGTGTGCGTGGTCTAGCTCCTCCGTATTCTCACCAGCATTTGGGATTGTTTCCGTTTGTTATTTTAGCCTTTCTGATTGGTGCAGGGTCGTGCCTCACGGTGGTTTTAATGTGCATGTTCCCGATGGCTGGTGATGCTGAATACCTTTGTGTGGGCTTCCTCGACATCTGCTTGCCGTCTTCGGTGAGATGTCTGCTCGTGTCTGTTTTGTCATTGGATCGTTTGTACTTTTAACAATTGAGATTTGAGAGGTTGCAGCGTATATTCTGGATGCCAGTCCTTTGTTACATACGTGGTTTGTAAAGCTGCTATTCCAGTCTGTGCCTTACCTTTTCCTCTTCTCCATGTGGGTGTTTGCAGAGCAAAAGTTTTTCATTTTGATGAAGTCTCTTAGTAACTTCTCACTGTCCTGTAATTTTACCTCTAGAATTTCCCTGGAATCCACTCTCTTTCCGCATCTCCGCAGATGCACCTTCCAGGGCACCGCTCACAGGCTGCTCCATCTCCTCCATTCCCTCTGGTGGTGTTGGTGGAACTCTCGAGAAACTCTCTCCAGAGACCACCTCCGCACCAGCCCAGCCCTCCCATGCTGGCTCCTCACCTTCCGTGCCGTCCCCATGGGGGTGAGGTCTCCTACGGATCTGGAAAGAGACATGGACGTTTGCTGTTGGTGGGCTGTAGAATGTGGGGGCTATCGAATTTGGAATTTTCAGTTTATTATCCTCAGAGTTTTATTTTGAGGGATGGCAGAACAGTGCCATGTCACTTCAGAAGAACTTGTTCTCCCCTTGCTTTTGAGTGATGTACTTACGTATTAGACAAGAATAATTCTATTATAGTTTTCTTTTTTTTTAAACAGTAGTGGCAGGCACAGTAGTGCATTTAGGGTTAGAAGCGATTGCTTGTTGGACTTCTCTGCTGGCCTCTTTACTCAATTCTCACCCTCCAGGAGCAGGGAACTTCATTAGAGAAGTAGTGAGACTTTTTCAGTTTAAAAAATTTAGGTCAGTGCCAGACCCATCAGCATCCTTTGCTTGAAGGCAACAGAAACAGGCTCAGCTGATTGGAGTCAGGTATTGGAAGCTCATGGAACTGAAGAAAAAAAGCATGGAAAGCCAAATAACGTGGTGTCTTAGAGTTTCAACTGAAGGAGGGCCAGGGACGAAGCAGGTGATCTCAGATGCCCCTGGGACCCAGAAACCAGGCTCAACGGACGAGAGGCTTTTTATTTTCTTTTCTAAAAACCATGGAGAGCGTGTCTTTCTCCCTGTCTTCACCAAAGCAGAAGAATTCACGCATCAGTGCCGCACATGCACCCAGGCCCACAGCGGCCTCAGAAGTGCGTGCAGACAGAAAGGGAGACCACACAGCGCACGCCGGCGGCCACGGCTGGAGAGAGAGGCCAGAGGAGCCAAAGTTGTGTCTTCCTTCATTTTATTCACTTCAGACCATCTGACTCAGCGCAGATCAGTGAGCCCAGGCTCTCGAACCCAAACCCACTTGCATCTGCCTGAGAGGAGCGGAGCACATTTACGCCTCAGCGCCAGACTGCGGGGCTGTGCTTCCCTTCACTGTCTGTACAACACACGAGGCTGAGTCTGTGAACGGACCCGGACTTGCTCTGCAGAGTTGAAGCAAGCATTGTGCTTGACCTTGTGCCCTCCCGGGGGAGACCATCCGCTAAAACACGTGTCTGATAGCTCTTGATTCATTTCTGATCTGTGCTTGACCTTGTGCCCTCAGGGAGGAGGTCGTCCGCTAAAGCGCGTATGGGATAGCTCTTGATTCATTTCTGATCTACGATCATCTTGTCCTCCAGTTTTCCAGGAGGCCATTAGTGTCAAGAAGGAGGCATTCCCTGTGGCAGGAAGAGGGTGTGTCCTGGTGGGCAGGTTAGAGTCGGAGGCCTCTGGGTTTTCTGCCAGGGAGGCTCCCCGAGGCCCAGAGGCAGAAGTGCTGCTGCCTGGACCAGCTAGTGCAGGTGAGTGATGCGTCCGCTTACTGTTAACAAGGGCTCTTTGGCCTATGAAGACATTTAATAACTATTTTCAATGATTCAGAGAAACAATATTCAGTTCTCTTTGGGAAGACGCTTGCAGGAGAGGGGCGGGAATGTGGAGTGGGGTGGTGGCCCCTGCGCCGACAGCACCCTGATCCCGTGACAGCAGGGTCGAGAGCTGCTGGTGACTGCGCCTGCACCTTGTGCCTTGTGGCATCGCCTCATTCGGTCCACTCAGAATCTCGCGTCCACCCCCTTCCTCTTCGTCAGAACTGTCATGGCAGGTGCTTTCTAGCAGGCGTGCCTTTCTAGTCCTAATCAAACAAAAATGCAGGAGTCTTAATTATTCTTGAAAAATCAACGGATTTGTCAACAGCGGGCTTGCGTTTGCACAGTAAGAGCAGGCTGCAGCTGAGGGGACACTCTCCTGGCCCCGCAGGCTTCTGGGGCGGTTGCTGGAGTCCGAATCCTCATCCTGGACAGCAGTTGCCCCTCCCTTTCCAGTGCATTCCACCACCCCCGGCAACTGCAGCAGTCCTGTGAGAAAACATTCCCCAGTCTCCCGCCTTCCAGCCACTGTCCCCTTCTTTCCTTGCATAGCTGACCTGTCGGAGGTCGTCTCTGTTTCCTCACCTCCTCCTCACTGTCAACTGCTCTATCCTAGAGCTCCCTAATCCTCAGCCCGCGGTGCGGCCCCTCCCTCACCCTCAGCCCACGTGCTCAGCCCACCTTGCGGCCCCTCCCACACTCAGCCCTCAGCCCGCCGGGCGGCCCCTCCCACGCCCTCAGCCCACGTGCTGAGCCCACCGTGCGGCCCCTCCCACACTCAGCCCTCAGCCCACTGTGCGGCCCCTCCCACGCTCTCGGCTCACGCGCTCTTCTTGCTCCGCCGCCAGTGACGCGCTCATCTCCAGGGCCGCCTCTGGCGTGTGCCACGGCCTCTCACAGCGTCAGATGCTAGTGGTGACCCCTCCTCTTTCAGCACCCTCTTCTCTTGGTTTCGGTGTCTGCCCACTCCCTGGCTGTTTTCTATGGCTCAGGCTCTTCTGTCTCGGTTTTCTTTCCAGATGACATGTCCTCTGCCTGGGTGTTGGGTGCTCCCAAAGGCTCTTCCTGGGTCACCTTCTCGTGTCACCATATTTATTTTCCTAACTTATCTCACCCATTTCCTGGGCTTTCAGTGCTGTCCATATGCTGGTGAACCCCAGATAATATCTCTAGAATGTTCCCCTCTAATTTAGCTCTAGACTCTGAATTCAGTGGCTACTCGAAGCCTCCGTGGATGGTTCACGGGCAGCGCAAATTCAGCAAGGCCAGGAGTAAACAGCGGGTCTCCATCTAGACCTTCGTGTGTCCCCCCTAACGAGGGGCCCACAGTCCCCCGACTTGCGTGGATCCAGAGGCTCCATCCTTCAGGCCCCTTTCCTTTACTGCCTTCAAGGTCCATGCCTCACCAGCCTGGTCACATTACCTCCGACATGTCCCTGGACCCCACCTGCTCCCCATCCTCAGTCCCCACCCTCCTGAACACAGGCACTCTCAATCAGCTGGCGGAGTTCCTTGTTTTAAGACACTGGAAGGTGGATTCACTGCAGAGGCCCCTGACAGTGACTGTCCACTGAGAGCAGTTGTACAAGATCAGTGTCATTCGTAAGAGAAGCAAGGAGAAGCACACAGCTTTCTAGACGCTGGACCGCTTAGTTACAAGCGTACGGACATTTTATAGAAGAGTAATTATATTGTAGATATGGTTTTTATCCTCACAGTTATTTCTGTACAATTATGAAATGCGGGGTTATTGCTGAGAGATTCATGCATGCTACAGCCACTGCGAATTATATCTTATCACTAAGAAGGTCCCCCACCTCCTTATTTTTTCTTATTAGTAAAAACATGTTTGTGATTTAAATCCATGTCATTTGACGTGGTGTGCAGTATGAGCCAGGCCCTTTCTGGCCCCTTGAGGTTGGTTCCTGGAGAGGTTTGGGGCAGCAGGGGTTGCCCCTGTAGCCTCACACAGGAAACTGCGTCTTACTCACTGAGTTGGGTCTTACTGCACTGCTCTGGGTGTTGCTGCCCCGGGTCTCACTCATTGCAGTGGGTCTCACTCATTAATGGCAGCAGGTCTTTACTCACTGGACTGGGTCTTACTCACCGCACCGGGCCTCTCTCCTTGCAGTGGGTCTTGGTGCAGAGCCCAGGAGCCCCTCTAAAGTGACACGGCACTGTTCTGCCATCCCTCAAAATAAAACTATGAGGATAAGAAACTGGAAATTACAAATGAGGCACCAAATTCGATAGCGCCTACATTCTACAGCCCACCAACAGCAAATGTCCATGTCTCTTTCCAGATCCGTAGGAGACCTCACCCCCATGGGGACGGCACAGAAGGTGAGGAGCCAGCATGGGAGGGCTGGGCTGGTGAGGAGTTGACAGTGAGAAGGAGGCTAGAAAACTCTGTGCATTGTTTTGGGGTTTGACCCCTTTCCTCTGTGCATTTTGCTTCAGCTGTTAGGACATGAGGACGGTCATGAGGCCTCTGTGGAGGGGTTCAAATGAAGCAGCAGCATGGAAGCCCTGGACTTCCCCTGTCCACTTAGACCAGCGTCTTCACAGCAGCAGGGGCCTGTGTGCGCTGAGCCCAGGGCAGGTGGCAGGTGACAGGTGGCAGGGGGAAGCCGCGTGTTAGGATCCTCTTTGCCTCCCAACCTTGGGTCTTTTATAACCCACACTTTTTATTGCTGGGGTTTACTCTATTCCCCTGCATCTCAGAGCTAGTATTCCTGCCCTGCCATCTGTCTGACCGTTCGTTTATCCCCTGGTATCTATGGGCACTGAGCCTGTCTGCTTGGATTATGTCTGTGAACACCACAGTCACTGTGCCCCACCTGCGTAGGCTGAAACCCTCTGGGTGTTGGGGTCAGTGTGGACAATGCCTGCTCCAGGTTGGGGACAGCATGGGAGGTGTGAGCGCGGGGCTCAGCCCAGAGCCGAGAGCCTAGAGAAGCGGGACTCGAGTCTGGTCACTTGAGGCTACTGCTGCCCCAGGCGTGACCCAGGGAGGTGCTTCTCTGCCCCTAGGTCTGTCCTGTCCCTCTGAAAAGTGGGGTGCCCCACTTGTCCAAGTGTTCACATCACCCGTTGGCTGCCAATGCTCTGAGTTTGTGCAGGAACCACTGCCTGTTCCTGCTGGACAGTGCTCCCCACGCCTGTGGCCTTTGGTGACACACTACATGACTAAAGTCCCCCAACTCTAAATAGGAACAGCCTGGGTGTGCTCAGGTCCCTCAGGTCCGTGCCCCAGCAGGGCCAGGCTGCGCTGGGCCTTCCGAACAGTGTCCAGATCCACCCACTCCCCCTTGTTTGCTGTCAACTCCAGACACTGTAGACTTCGTTTTTTTTCTTACATTATTCAGTTTGGAATATGATTTGGGCAGTTATGTTTAAACAGACCACTTCCGTTGAAAATCATCTGTGTAAACAAGTCAGACCGTGTTGGTAACAGCTGTGGGTTTCGGATTTCCTGGAGTTCTCTTACTCTTTTTCAGCTAATAGGTGACTGTTCGGAGGAGGAATGGACATTTTCTTTTTGGGGACAATTGAGGCTCGGATTTACAAGAACTCAAACTTGTTTTAAGACAGGATCCTTCTAAGCTCTTTTATTCCTCTGACTTTCCGGATGAAATGGTTTATGTTGAGATCTCCTCCTCCTGGTGCTTCAGAAATCACGTCTTTCATAACTGTGCAGGGCGAGCTCTGATCTGAAAACTTCCAGCTCCCGGGCTCTGCACAGGACCCTCCTTTGTCAGACCAGGAGAGACAAATGACCCGGAGAGAAGGGGCTCACAGGAGCAGAGCTGAGCGGGGGTTGCTGGTGCACTGCACATTGGAAAGAGCTCTGGCCAGGAACACTGGGCCCTGTGAGCTGCCCCCCAGACGGGCTTACTTTCCGCCTCTGGCAGCACCAGCCTCCTTTACGGCTGCTGGTTCAGGATCCAGATGGGCTCCGATGTCTGAGGGGTGGAGCAGGGCTGCAGTGGCAGGGAGGTGCTCTGAGACCCCCTGCACTGAGTCCTGCCCTGTTCAGGGCCCTGTCCTGAGGCTGGTGTGGGTGGGGACCTGCCGGCTTCCTGCCATTTCACCCTGACCTTGTGGCCACATTGCCGTTCCTTCTCGTGTCTTCTCATCTGTTCCTGAACTTGGTCCCCAAAGCGAGCTCTTCTTCTGTAACTGGCACAGCTGCCAACTGGGGCAAGAGCTCCGTTCTCCCTGAGGGCTCTCGCTTCCTTCGCGGAGGAGTTAAATGCAGCTTCCAGGGCTCTCCTGGAGGTTGGCAACCAGGCGCTTGCCTCTGCCAGGGCTGGCACGGGCTTCTCTTCCTTGGGATCCTGGTGAGGGTGTTGGTGTCCAGTCCGTTTCCTCCCTGCTTTCTCCTCTTTCTGTGTGCATCAGTCAGGACAGTATTGATGGCAAGTGACAGCAAATCTGACCCAAGCTTCATGATACACAAAGGCGATTCACGGGTTCTCTAACCCAGCAGGCATGGGTTGGTCAGGGCTGACGTGGCGCGTCTGGAAGCCCCTCTCGGCTCGGATCCACTGCACTGCGCCCACTGTCAGAACAAGGTGGCCCCCACGGACCCCGGCCACCCTTTCCTTGTCCCGAGCAGGAGGTACAAGATCCTGTCACGCTTCCTCAGCCTGAGCCTCACTGCATCTCACCTACCCTGATGATGCCACTGCCCGACCATCACGGGGGCCGGAGGGGAGCAGCTCGACTGGCTCAGACCCAGTGATGGGGAATCTGCTTGGTGGGGAGCCGGGGGAGTGGGAGAGGAATCTCCGGGTGCAGAGATGCTGAGCAGCCAGACAGCGGCCGTCCACCATGCAGACCCGTTCCCTGCTTTATGGGCATGACTGATGAGATGCTGTGGTCTCCTGAGCTCTTTCAGGGCGGGGCCTCTGGGAGGGAGCAGGGAGAATCCTAACAGATGCCTCGTACCAACTACCTTCCCCAGCACACGTTTACATCTGGCCACATTTCCTTCAGATACAGTTTTAACAGCATTCTTGAGGTATGGTTGATAGACACAAACCTGCCTGTTTTTAACGTCTGCAGTTTGATGTGTTTAGACACTTGCGTACCCTGATGAAGCTGTCAGCAGTGACAGCGTGACAGTGTCAGAGGTGTGTTCTGAGGAGATGCAGTGTTCAGGTAGAGTTGAAGCCTTCTCTGCGTTTGCTTCAGTTTTTTCAACCAGATGTAACTCCTACCTTGAATTTGGTGTCTGTCTTTCCTTTGCAAATTCTTACGCTTCTGCCGTACATGAGTGTGTCTATAAACCATACAGAGAATTGCTTTTTTGGCTTTAACTCTCAATAACAACAGCTAAAATGAATAAAGTACAGCTTCACACACTCACATGGGTAAGTCTCAAAAACAAATTTCCCTCAAAGGGGCACTGTTTAATTATATATTTTCTACATTAATTTAGTAGTTTTCTTCCTGGTAGGTATTTGGCTAGTTTCAAACACTTCATTTTTATTTTTGCTGCTATAAACAAAGCTGCCGTAATCCTGCCGGTGTGTCTCAGTGTACACGTGAGTTTCCGGGGTGCCCGCCTGGGCACGTGGCCGGAGACAGGACCACGCATCAGGATGGCCGGTGTCTGCCGTGTCGCTCTCCAGAGTGGCCACACCCACACCAGCAGCGCGAGGGGTCAGGGTCACTCTGCATCACGGCACCGCATCAGATTTTAAATTTTGGTGGGACATAGTGTCCTGTGAAAGTTTACTTAGCATTTTCGTGGCTGTAGGTGGGACACAGTGTCCTGTGAAGGTTTACTTAGCATTTTCATGGCTGTCGGTGGCGTTGAGTGTCTTCTGTGTTCTCAGCTTGCCCCAGGCTGGCGGCGCTCCTGTAGCCCTTGGGGGCCAACTCCGGAAGCTGCCCACAGGTCTCATGACCCTCAGGGGCCGACTCCCCAGAGGAGCCCCCAGCCTGTCCGGACCAGAGTCCCGGCCAGGCCAGGAGGCTTCCCTCTGCCTCTCCATTCCGGGTCCTGTCCGGACCGGAGTCCCGGCCAGGCCAGGAGGCTTCCCTCTGCCTCTCCATTCCGGGTCCTGTCTGGACCAGAGTCCCGGCCAGGAGGCTTCCCTCCGCCTCTCCATTCCGGGTCCTGTCCGGACCGGAGTCCCGGCCAGGCCAGGAGGCTTCCCTCTGCCTCTCCGTTCCGGGTCCTAGAGACGTTTGTCTGATCTTGGGGCCCACAGGGTCTTATGGTTTGGGGGTTACATTTAAAACGTCCCCCTTAAAGAGAAAGGGGAAATGGAGAGGAAGGTGTTTGTGTGTTCAGTGGGTGTAAGAAAAGCATCTTTCTGAGATCAGGGCCTGGGGAGTTTGGGCTCAACTATTCCATCTGTGAACTCACATGGAACCTGGAAGGGGCAGATCTGGAACAAAGGAAGCCAGGGATGGGACGTGCTGACTGTCACCTCCCCAGGCAGCTCTGGCCATGAGTGGGCAGCTCCTAGAATCCTGCTCCCCACCCCGGGTGGAACTGACTCTCTTCCATGGGGCATGAGCTCTGGGAAGTGTGAGAATCCCACAGGTGTATCTTACCTGGACAGCCCTAGAGCCAGGCAGGGATGTGGATCAGCATTTCACAGCAGCTGAAACCTGTCAGCCTTCTGATAGGAGTGGAAACATTGCAGAAGTAAGACGACGATGCCCCCTGGGAGGTGCTGGTATTGCCCCCACGGGGGCTGTACCTCTAGTTGAGAGTATGATTACCTACTAATCCTCTCTCCAAGGAGATGTATTAGGGAGGCCTGTTGTGGACTTTGTGTTATTAAAACAATATTTTTCCCATTTGAAGGCCATTTAAGAGAAAGACAGAAGAAGATTGGGAGAAAGAAAAAGAGAGGGAGGCAGATTCGTAATTTACCTGTATTGATCATAAACTCCGTTGGTCATAGGTTAGAGCCTATAAAGCAGTTTAATAAACTAGAAGGAAGATTTTTTTTTCTGGCTGTAGAAAGCTGCGTCTCCTGAGAAATGGCCTTGGGAATGACGACCAATTGGGAAGGTTGGTGCCGGGGCCACTGCCCGTCCCTTCACTGCTGTAAGAACGTCCTCATCGAGGCTGGTGCCCAGAGCCAGCCCCCAGGAGTCCTGGTGCAGGGAGGAGTCCACATAGGAAGGCCGGGAGGGTCTTTCTGAAGCCGCCTCTCTCAGCTCCTTTTTTCTCACATGGAGTGTGAATAGCATGTGAGAGTGTAGTCTGCAGAAGGCTTTGGAGGAATTCAGACCAAATGATTATTATTTTTTATTTATTTATTTTTTGAGACAGAGTCTGGCTCTGTCACCAGGCTGGAGTGCAGTGGCGCAATCTCGGCTCACTACAACCTCTGCGTCTCCGGTTCCAACGATTCTCCTGCCTCAGCCTCCCGAGTAGCTGGGATTACAGGCACCTGCCACCACGCCCAGCTCATTTTTGTATTTTTAGTAGAGACAGGGTTTCACCATGTTGGCCAGGCTGGTCTCGATCTCCTGACCTCATGATCCACCCACCTCGGCCTCCCAAAGTGCTGGGATTACAGGCGTGAGCCACCATGCCCAGCCTAAATGATTTGTAACCCACCTGTTCTAGGGGCAAGAGGCCCTGGGAGAGAAGAGTTTAGAGAAGGCCCGAGGGTGGCAGCCAATGAGGCTTCTGAATGGGTGGAGGTGAGACTCTGACCCAGGGCTGTGGGGGCCCCGGATGACACTGGCTGGAGCGACTGCCCTCTGGGGTCCCACCCAGGTTGTACCTGGGATACTTGTTTCCTAATAAAATCAAAGCATGCGCCTCAGGAAGCAAGCGGGGCATGGATGCAGCTGTGGCTCCAGGAGGAGAGGGGCCCAGCCAGACTGTCCTGGGTGGGGAACTGGTCACAACTCAACCCTATGTGGGCTCCTGTGCGTGGACAGTCCCTGCACGGCGCGGGTCGGGATGCCAGGGAGGGAGAAGAACACTGATGGAAGCTGGATTACCCGTGCTGTCTCACCGAGGTGTGGGATGAAATGAGGAGAGATGATGCTTTGGTAACAGGGTGTGAGTAACCTGAGTTGAGGAGCTCACTGCAGAGCTGGCCGTGTTCGATCCAGGACAGCCAGAGTCTGCAGACCTGCACCGCGTCCGTTTCTCAACCACTAACCTGTGCGAAGACTTCTTTCTGAGGCGTGTAGACGTGGATGGGATGCATCTGAGGGGTCTAGCGGATTGAGGAATACTTTTGGATCACAGAGATCTTGGAAAGGGACTGACCTCCAAGATGGACAGGGTGGAGGGGAGGGCTCAGGTGGCCACAAAGTCCAGATGGACACGGTGCCAAGATAGAATATTAGAACAAGAGTGCATCTGTCTCTCCCACCTGCTCCACCAGCTCCAAGCTCAGACCCCCACCCATGCCTGGAGAACAGCAGGTGTCTCCTTTTTGGCCCCTCTTCCATCTTACCCACCTGTCCCTCAGGAGGTAGACACACCAAGGAATGGGAGGATGGGCTGGCCTCTGGAATCCTTACACCTGTCTGCCATGGGCACCTCCTAGGCAGAAGGGATATGAACCATGCCCCCTGCAGAGCTGAGCGCAGTATGCTTACCAGTGAGGTCGACCCTGGACGTGCTGCTTGTCAATCAGAGCTCATGGGGTCGGCGGTTCCCACAAGCACTAGGGCAGAAATGCTGGAGTTTAGTTCTCATTCCATGGCCAACCTCATCACCCTCTGGCAAGGATCTTGAGGTTCCTCCCATCTAGGTCTGCTCCCCTCTTCCTGCTAATTGCTTTTATGAAGAGCTGCTGCTGCTTCCTTTGGTGGACAGCTTTGGGATGTGGGATATAAAATCACTAACGATCTTGCTGCCTGCTCATGCCCTGGATGCTCAGGGCCCATCTCAACCATTCTTCTGCTTGACCCTTGGGCCGAGCTCATGGGATGTGTCTTCTGGGCTCTTGCAGACTCAGTCCATCCACCCATGTTACCTGGATAGAGTGGATGGAGCCTTGAAGTCCCCTCCTCCTAGAGTGCCTTTTATGGAACATTTCCATCCTGTAACGGAACATTTGCTGTTGGGACCTGGACACCCCCGTGAGACTCAACCTCGTGAAAGAGCTCGGAGCTGTCCGTGTCGTGGTGTTCTTCCCTCAGCCCCAACTATTGCAGGCCTCAGACCAAATCCTGCAGGTCAGTGGTGTAATTATAAAGAGGTTCGAAACGTCAGGACCCATGGTCAGGAGCCCCAGCCTCTCAGTGTGGCACCCACGGCCCCCAAAATCCCCTGGGGCTGCCTCCTCCAGTGACCTGGAGTGGGATTATGTCCTGAGGAGGGGGAGGAGGGCCCATGCCACATCCAGCCTGGCCTCTTGAGAACTTTAGACACGGGTCCTCTTGGAATCAATAGCAATCTGTTACCTGCTGCCCCTTCACTTACTTACTTGGTGGTCAGCTCTATGTGCACAAACAGAATCCAGCTCAAGAGAATAAAGTCCCAGTATAATGGCAGAGGTGGGACAGAGGCAGCTGCATTTCCTCCAGCAGCAATACTGAACCTGGGTGGGAGGAATACTGAAGGGACACAGCCTTGGGCAGGCAAGGGCAGGAAGTTGAGTTAATATGCTGAGGTGGCATCATCCACTCCACAGTCAGATGAGACAATTTTATTTTAACACAACCCTACAAAGTGGGTCCTGTTGTTTCCACACCAGCAAATCAAGTTCAGAGACGTTGAGCTTCAGTCCAAGGTCACAGAGCTAATGCACTGCTGAGCTGGAACCTGCCTCCTAGGTCTGACTGACCTGTATTTTCATAATTCCACAGGAGCTGCCGTCCTATGAGAAGAATATCTCTAGGAGGGTGGATGTTTGTCTCTTTTGTTTCCGGTGCATCACCAGGGTTTGGAATGCTGCTGGGACATAGCAGTGACTCAGTAACTGAAGAATGGACGGATGGATGGATGGATGGATGGATGGATGGGTGGGTAGATGGATGGATGGATGGATGGGTGGATGCATGAATGGGTGGGTGGATGGGTGAATGGATGGGTAGATGGATGGGTAGATTAATGGGTAGATGGTGGATGAATGGATGGATGAATTAATAGATTAATGGAGGATGGATAGGTGGATGGATAGATGGATGAATGGATAGATAGATGTTTGGATGAGTGGGTGGGTGGATGGATGGGTGGATGGATGAATGGATGAATGGATGGGTGGATGGATAGATGGATGGATAGATGGGTGGGTGGATGCGTGAGTGGATGAATAAATGGGTGGGTGGGTGGATGGATGGATGGATGGATGGACAGGTGGATGAATGAGTGGGTGGATGGACAAACAGGTGGATAGGTGATGGATGGATGACCGGTAGATGGAGAAATGGATAGAGGGTAGTTATCAAGCTCGTACATGGGCCTTCAGTTCTATTTTTTTTCTCCTGATTGTGCTTTCTGAGTTGGACTTCCTGAGCCTTTGCCAGTTCTGAGTCTTTTCCAGTTCTTTACGTATATGTATCTGTTTGTGCACATCTAAAATGGGTGAAGATTCAGATGTCTCCAGGGGCCAGGGAGGAAACATAAATTAGGGGAAAGAGAGACAAGTGAGCACAATAGGGAGGGTGGCAAGGGCATGTGCATGACGTGCTAAAGATGTTGAATCCCAAATTAAAATAACAATAAAATAAAAAATAAACTGAGTATCACTTGACGACATTACATGGAGTGCTCAGTGTACCCCCTTTAGGCTGCCAGTGTCTTTTATTTGCAAACTGTACTCTTGTTAGAGATGGTTTCCTGGGGACTCAGTTGGATCCTGGTTACAGGCATCAAATGCTACCTGTGCCTCGAGTGCATCTGCGGCCACACCTCGTGCGTAGACTGCCTGGTGATGACGTCATCTGTGGATGCAGGAAAAGGAAGCATGGCTTTCTGTCTGAGAACGGAGGAGACTTGCTGCCCGGCCCATGGTGCGTCAGTAGTGTAACGGACCTCACCCTTAAAAAAATCCATCTTCTAATGGGGAGAGACAGTCAAAACACGAGGACGCTGTAGTTTTCTGTAGAAAAGAGATTGGTGGTGCTTGAATGAATGAAGCAAATCCTAATGTTTCTTGCATTTGTCTCTTGCATTAGAAACAAAAGGAGAGAGGGTTTTCTCGGAGAACCGGTTAGTCCTCGAGTGTTCAGCTGGCCCTTGTAAGCACAGTGGCCTGAGCGTTCCTCCTTCTCATCTCCAGCTGGTGCGCGGTGGGCAGGCCTGCGGGGCAGGACAGAAGGTCTGGGTTGGAAGTCATCTCTGTTCCCCCAGCCTCGTCCACCCCCTTGTCCACTCTCAGAAGTCCTTTCTTGACAGATTTTCCTTGGGTTCAGGGCAGGACAGATGCTGTCCTGCGATCTGCTTTACAGTTAGACAGTGGTGTCGGGGTTTTGATTTTTTTCTGCACCAGGTGGGTGGCTCAGTAGAGGTGAGAGAAAACAGCATGACAGCATGGCTTGGGACGTGACTGATCAGAGAGAAAGCATACCTGTTGGTGTTGCTCGTGCCTGGTTTGATTTCTGAACCAGAGTGAACCTTGTCTGTAAAACAGTCATGGAGAAGGCTCAGGTGCTGCAGTAACAGACTTGTCATTCGTCATCCACAGTTGACAGGCAGCTGTCAGGAGGGCCGCAGGGGCAGCTTTGGGGCGGGGCCGTTCAGACGTGCTCCACGTGGACTCTTGGCTCCGTGTGCCGCAGCCGCTGACCGAGGCTGGTGTGCGGTGCCAGAGCCCAGCTCCCTCTGGAGCCAGAGGTGGTCACCCCTGTCCTGGGGGAGGAGGCGTCAGAGATGGGCCCTTGCCTGTCACTGTTTCTTGATGCGGATCTGTCCTGGGTTGGAAGCTTCCCTTGTACAGATCTCAGGCTCTGGGTCCCTTTTGAGACCAGGCTGGAGTCTGCGATGGGAGCGAGGGGGTCACGGTGCAGGGAGGAGGCCAGCCGTGTTTAAAGGTGTGATTCCTCGGCTGTTAGTGTGTGTGAGAGACCGAGTGTGTGTTTGTTTTTATCAGTAAATGAGGGAGAGGTTTGTCTCTCATGTTTCCAAATATGGCGGTAAGTGGATGTCCCTACAGACCCTCAGTTCCTGCCCCAGGTGGTTTGATAACACAGGTGGAAACCTTGCCTTGTTGGGACACTCACACATCTCACCTGGGAAGCTCCAGGGACAACCAGTAAGTAGGTCACAAAAACATGGTAAAATAAACAGCAGAATGAAAATGGTACACTAAACAAACAAACAGACAAAAAACCATTGAATACAAAAGAAGGCAGTAATGGAGAAAGAGAGGAACAAAAAAGATAATTGCTTCTAAATAAAATGTTTAAGAAAGAAGAGAAGACAGACACAAAGAGTGAATAAAACATATACCATGGTGTCCATTTGTGTAAGAAAGTAGTGTAATTTTCAATAAGCATTTACTGACCATCTACATTTTGTTTATTCTTTATCCACAAATCTTGCTCAATAGCGATTGAAGGTCTACTATCTACCAGACACCCTCCTGGGGGTGGGGCTACAGGTCCCATTTCCGTGGGAGCCCTTGAGAGCCCCTGGGGAGGGCAGGGGGCATGCGTGTAACAAACCACCGTCCCACGTCCCACCCGCGGCGCCACGGCTCCTTCAGTTGGGAGTTCTTTGATGCTGCTAGGATAGGCACCGATGAGGCTGCCCTTCAGGATCCCCTCTCCCCGTGCAAAGAGCAGCGACTCAGGATCACGTCCAGGAGCTTGGTCCTTTAATTAGAGAACCAGGAACAGCAGTCAGCTGGGGGCCAGGCCAGCGTGCACAGAAAACAGCCAGCAGGGATGCCTGGTGCCCAGCCTCCCCACCCGCCTCACAGAGGCTCACGGACCTTCCTGGCTGTCATGACCTTCGTGTCCCTGGCTGCCGCTTTGCTGTTCTCAAGGTTCTTCCCCTCTGAGCCCGTTATGGCTGACGAGTAAGCTCGTTCTCCCAGGGTGTTTGTGTCATGTCTAAAGATCAGTAACTCTATTTGCCAACTCTCCCATGTGACAAAGCCCTCCAGACAGTAGCCACGGCTTGGCCACCTAGGTACACCCAGTGCCGAGTGTCTGCACCTCTGGCCACGTGAGGGTGACACACAGGGGAGCCCGTTACAGCACCAGGACCTGGTGCTGCTTTCAGTCTCCCATGGAGGTGGAGCCCTGGACAGGCGCTGGGGCCGAGTGGGGCTGAGTGACTGCACACCGCAGCCGCTCTGTTCCGGAAAACCGTGTTGCTGGGTTTGATGACGCCTGCTTGTGTCTCATGCGTGGGGCTTGAACGGTCAACTCCGGGCATTTGGGTCTTTTCTCTGCCTCTGGCTCAACATTAGACAGACCAGAATCTCAGATATTCTACTAGGAATGACAGAATGTTCATCTTACCCACCAGACGGGGCGGGGAGGGAAGGCGTGGAGTGGGATGAGCTTGGCCACTCTCGGTATTGGTGATGTGACTTTTCCAGTGTGAAGAAGGACCATGTGGCTGAGGCTGTTGGGTAAATATTTAGGCCAAGATTTGTTATCTGATTGCTATTGACAGACACTTCTGTAGCACGCGTGTCTCTGGAGGCCGCCTCTTATTGACATGGCTTAGAGAAAGGCAGCCGTTAGCCGTCTAATACTTTACTCCTTAAACCCTCCGGCTGGAAGCCGCAGGGGAATGTGCTTCTGTTTACGTGCAGAGACATTCTCGCATTAGCAATGGGTTCTTTCCCATCTTATTAATTTCTTTGTATATCTTACAAATGTAAATTGAGTAGAGGTCAGTTTTGGCTGCATAAAGAAAATAAACACTGATAGATTGGGTCCTATGGACTTAACTCTTTGGCTAATTTAATGACAAAAAGAACAAAGGGGAAAAAAGCCCTCAAACTCTATGTGCTGGATGAAGTTTCAGCTAGCAATGGCCCAGGAGCCAAATTGAAAAGCTCTAACACTTTCGTAGGTGTTTTCAGATACTGATTTTGTTGCCTGACTTCAGCCCTGAGATTAGGAGGGATTGCTTTTCCGATGAAAACACGTTCATTCCGAGCACAGCAGCTGTATGGATTTTCTGTTCTGCCTCTTTCTTTACTCCTGAAAAATGCCGTTAGATGGAATTTGGATGCTCTGGGGCCATGGCCTTCCATGTTCTGGGAGGCACATGGGTTCCTGTGGATTGTCCCTCCGACCCCGAGGCTCCTGGAGCCGACAGAGCCGGGGGACCCAGCAGGCCCATCCTCCATCTCTGACGTCACAGGCATCTGAGGGCAGGGCCATGCACTACAAGTCCATGATGTACCAGGCCGGGGGAGCCAGCGGCCATTCTGGGAAAATTCCATCCCCAGGGCATGAAGAGACAGATAAAGATCAGGTGTAACTCACCTGTGCTGAGTGACATGGTGGGTCAGGGTGGGGCTCTGGAACCAGGAGGTCTTGACCTGAGTCCTAAATTGGCCCCTTCCCAGCTCCGTCACTTGCCGTGAGTCCTCCAACCACCATGTGGCTTTGTGGCTTCATTTGTAAAGTGGGGCAAGAGTGTGCACAGCTGGCAAGGGCTGAGCAATTAAATGACTTCACTCATGTAAAACAGCAGGACCAGGCGCAGGGCAGGTGCTCGGAAAAGGTTAACTATTGCCATCGTTAGGAACCATCAAGGGGCTCACACACATGATCTCAGTGGAGGCTTCTAGCAGCCTGTGAGGGGGTGCTAGAGATGTCTGGATGTCAGCAACAGATGCTGACTCTGGTTCTCCTGAGCAGAAAGGTAGTTTATTGGCAGGATAAGGGGAGCACAATGTATCAAAATGAAGGTGTGAAAATTAGATAAAGATGATATTAAGAATTACATTATATATTGGTATGATATATTGTGTGTGAATTGAGACTTATTTTAAGATAATTGAATATTTACACGCAGTTGTCAGAAATAATACAGCGAGATCCCCAATACACTTCCCTGTTTCCTCCAAGGGTGACATCATATATGACTGCAGTACATCACAGCCAGGAGGTTTACACTGATGGAGTCCACCACCTTCAGATTTCTGGCTTTATATGCACTCATTTCTGTGCATTTTAATCACACGGGTAGATCCTGTGACCACCAGAAGCACAATCCAGAATTTGCATCACAAGGATTCCTCCTGGGTTTTCTTCTAACACTTTTATAGTTTTAGCTGTTACATTGAGGTCTAATGAATTTTGAGCTATATTGTTTTGTATAATGGGAGGTGGGCATCCAAATTTGTTTTTCTGCATCTAGATGTCTAGTTGTTTCTTTTTGTTTTTTGTTTTTTGTTTTTTTTTGAGACAGAGTCTTGCTCTGTCACCCAGGCTGGAGTGCAGTGGCGCAATCTCGGCTCACTGCAAGCTCCGCCTCCCGGGTTCACGCCATTCTCCTGCCTCAGCCTCCCGAGTAGCTGGGACTACAGGCGCCCGCCGCTGCGCCCGGCTAATTTTTTCTATTTTTAGTAGAGACGGGGTTTCACCATGGTCTCAATCTCCTGACCTTGTGATCCACCCGCCTCGGCCTCCCAAAGTGCTGGGATTACAGGCGTGAGCCACCGCGCCCGGCTAGTTGTTTCAATATGACTTTTTGAAGAGACAATTCTTTCTCCATTTAATTGTATTGGTACTCTTGTTGAAAACCGACTGACTGTAGATACTAGGGTTTGTTTTTGGTCTCTCAGTTCTAGTCCACAGATCTGTATGTCTGTCCTTACGGCAATAGCACACGGTTTTATTACTGCAACTGTGTAGTTAGTTTCCACAAAGGGAAGTGTGAGTCTTCCACCTTTGTTCATGCTTACCAAGATTTTTTGGCCGGGCGCGGTGCCTCACGCCTGTAATCCCAGCACTTTGGGATCCCGAGGTGGGTGGATCGCCTGAGGTCAGGAGTTCCAGACCAGCCTGGCCAACATGGTAAAACCCTATCTCTACTAAAAATACAAAAATTAGCCAGGCGTGGTGATGAGCGCCTGTAATCCCAGCTACATGAGAGGCTGAGGCAGGATAATTGCTTGAATCCGGGAGGTGGAGGTTGCAGTGAGGCGAGATCGCACCACTGCACTCCAGCCTGGGCAACAGAGAGACACAGAGAGAGAGAGAGACTGTCAAAAAAACCAAACCAAACCAAAACAAAAAAACAAAAACAAAAAACAAAACAAAAAACAAACAACAACAACAACAAAAAAGATTTTGTGAAAGGAGAGTCTTCTGTCTTTTCCTTTCCTCATTTTTTTGGTCTAGCCAGTCTAGACAAAAAATATTCCTCCATTTTGCTCTTCCTTTCTTTTATTCTTTCTGGTTCACTTTCTTTGTTTCTGTGGATTATATCACCATTTGCTGTTGTTTCCTTAATCCTGTTCTACTTTGTTCTCATCTGCTTCTTTGTGATGATATTGCATTTAAATATGTTATAGGCCCCAAAATACAATTGCCTACAACTTTATGCAATTTGTTATTAAGTGAGTTAATAGAAGAAAGGTGGTAGCAATGTATTACCTTAGTTTTTGTTTATTTCTCCTTTGTTTTTTAAAGATAGTTTTGCTGGATGTACAATTCTTGGTTGACTGCTTTGACTTCCAGCGTTAGAGGATATTTTCCCACTGCCTTTGGCCTCTGTGGTGTCAGGTGAGAAATTGCCTGGTAGTCTTTTTGAGGATTCATTTTACATGATGAGTCACTACCTTGATGCTTTAAAGATTCCTTCTTTGCCTTTTGACAACTTGACTATGGTATGTGCAGGCACAGATACTTTAGTTTATTCTAGTCATAGTTTACTGAGCTTTGTAGATGTGCAGTTTAATGTTTTTCATCAAATTTGGGGTTTTTAGCCATTATTTCTTCCAACATTCTTTTACTCCTTTCTCTCCTTTCTGGCAGAGGCTGCCATTTTGTGCATTTGATGTGCTTGATGCTTGATGGTGTCCCACAAGTTTCTGAGGCCATGCTCATCTGTATTCATTCTTCTTCTTTTTTCTGATTCTCAAACTCCATAATCTCAATGGATCCATCCTCAAGTCTACAGAATTTTTCTTCTGCCAGTGCAAGTTTGCCATTGAGCCCCTCTAGTGAATTTTTTATTCTAGTACTTTTTAACTCCATAATTTCTACTTTGATCTGAAAAAAATAATTTATGTTTGTGGATATATTTAGGGAGACATTGCGCTCATACTTTTTTTAATTCTGTAGACGTGGTTTCTTTTAGTTTTTGGAACGTATTTGTAACAGCTGACTTAAAATTGTCTAGAAACTTCACCTGAGCTTCCACAGGACAATTTCTATTGACTGTTTTGTGTGTGTGTGTGTGTTTGCATGTGTGTGTACATGCCATATTTCCTTTGCATGTCTCATTTTGTTTTCTTCAAAATTGGACATTTAAAATTATGTAAATTACAAGGCTGGGCACAGTGGCTCATGCCTGTAGTCCCAGCACTTTGGGAGGCTGAGGCGGGCAGATTACTTGAGGTCAGGAGTTCAAGAGCAGCCTGGCCAACATGGTGAAACCCTGTCTCTATTACAAATACAAAAATTCGCTGGGCATGGTGGCACATGCCTGTAATCGCAGCTACTGAGGAGGCTGAGGCAGGAGAATCGCTTGAACCTGGGAGGCGGAGGTTGCAGTGGGCCAAGATCGTGACACTGCACTCCAGCCTGGGTGACAGAGTGAGAGAGACTTTGTTTCAAAAAATAAATTATATATGTAATGAATACAGTCTTTTTCTGGACATCAGTTCCCACCCCGCCAGTGTTTGTTTCTTGAGCTGTTTATTGCTGTCATTGTTTTCTTGCTTTAGACTTCCCTGGACTAATTCTGTACAGTCTGCTTTCTTTTTTTGTGTAAAGACACAGAAATGTACCTGGTGAGCTTAGTGTCTTTCTTGTGTGAAGACACGGAAATGTACCTGGTTAGCTTAGTGGTCAGATAATGACTGAACAGAGATTTCCTCAAATTCCTTGAAATGAGGATTTTCTCAGACTTTGCTGAGGGCTGTGTGGGTGTGTGTTGGGGAATGCCTTCACCATCCTGGCAGATGGCTTACAGCTCTGCCTTAGCTGGTGCCCATGCTGGCAGGGAGCTTCCCAGTCAGCCCAGGTGAGCAGGGGCCCTCTTAGTTCTCTCCCAGCAGACACACAGCCCTCCCTGCATGTGCACCTGGCCTTCTAAGTTCTCAGGAATATATCAGAGCTTTTCAAAGCTTTATAAGAACATGTCATTCCACAGTACTTCCTTTTAATTTTTTTGCATGTGCACCTGGCCTTCTAAGTTCTCAGGAATATATCAGAGCTTTTCAAAGCTTTATAAGAACATGTCATTCCACAGTACTTCCTTTTAATTTTTTTGGGCCAGCCTCTTCTCAGCTTCAACTTGTATTGCTGCTTCAGGCAACTACGGTAATAAACAATCCCCACTGATTTTTTAGGACAAATATCCTAGGATAGGTAGGGCTGGTGCACAGAATAAGCTCTGATGAGGTCAAGTAGCGAGGAGAAAGCAGTTCTTCAGTGGGAGTGCAGCTCTTCGGGGAGCTGTCAGCGTGGTCAGATGACAGCGATTCACTGGAAATGGGCCTTGTGGAGAGTTCCAGTCCTCTGTGTTCCTCCAGGGGCTGCCAGCCTGCTGGTTTTTTACAGCCACTCCTTGTTTTTTAGGACTACTGTGGGGCTGAAAGAGGACTGAAATTGGGCAAATTAAAATGCCACACAATTTGCTTTTCTTGCCAAGATTCAGCCATTGTTATTATTTTGAGAAACGCATTCACCCTATTACCCAGGCTGGAATGTCATAGCACAATCACAGCTCACTGCAGCCTCGACCTCCTGGGCTCAAGCAATCCTCCTACCTCAGCCTCCCAAGTAGGTGGGACCACAGGTGTGTGCCACCATGCCTGGCTAATTAAAAACATGTATTTATTTATTTTGGTAGAGATGGGGTCTTGCTATGTTGCTCATGCTGGTCTAGAACTCCTGTACTCAAGTGATCCTCTCCCCTTGGCCTCCCAAAGTTCTGGGATTACAGGCATGAGCCACCAGGCCTGGCCATTATTATTATTTTGAATACATGCTGTTCAGATTATTGCAAGCCTTTAGCTAGTTTTCGAAGCTCTGAAACAGGCCTTTTGACATTTATTCCAGTATTCCGATTGCTTTTATGGAGGGAGAGAACTTTGGAAGCCTTTACTCTGCTATCCCAGAAGTGCTTCTAGTATCACATTTTGTACTCAGCATTGTGCCCTGCAAAGGCAATAATGTGAAAATATTTTAAGTGGGTTGACAGTTGCCAAATACTTTCTAAACTGTTATTGTGAATTTTTACCACACATATTAATGCATGAAGGTTGCCTTTGCAGTTTAATTGCTGGAATTCTTATGCAGGGCAATCATGGACTTCCTGCTGTGTACAGATTTGCAGACAATTCAGAGCGTCACTCATCCACGACGATCCGATGTGGAGGTTTCTATTCCCACAGAGATGAAGCCACAAGCAAAGGCCTGTTCGTGTGCAGGTCTGTTCTGAGCATGAACATCCTGTCCTAGAGACAAAATGCGCCCTCTGGGAAGAGCCTCCCTGGGCACCCCCTGCGTCCTTGGAGCCCTTTTGGGCCACGTCTCTGCTTAGCGTTGGGGGACCTGTCACACCCGAGTGGGATGACCACAGGCTCGCGACCTGTAGGAGGCAAGACTCCAGCATTCTAGGGGGTGACAGCAAAACCAGGCCCTCAGCAGAGACCGCCTCCTTCCAGAGCCTTCTGTGGCTGGGCAGGGGTCTCCAGGCAGCTCCGCAGCCCCCGAGAATACCCCCTGGTGCTGAGTCCGCTTATACAGATAGAGACGAAGGGCAGCGACGCCGTTTTTCTTTTCTGAAATGGGGGGGGGTCGTGTGTCCCCAGCTCTGGAGGAAGAGGGGGCGCAGGCTTTGCCAGTGGGTAGGAGTTTGGTTTGGACTCGGAGGCTGGGAGCCCCTGGGCTTTCTGCAGGGAGAGGCGGTCTGAGCCACGCTTTAGAAGTTGACCTGCTGCTCTGCGGGGACTCGGTGCGGGGGACAGGGGTGGAAGCTGCTGCATCATCCAGGTGAGAGGAGAGCCAGGTGCGCAGTGAGCGGAGGTGGGAGGAAAGCTGGTTGCTAGGGAGACGAGGGCGTGTCCGTCACCAGAAGGCTCCACCCACAGCACTATCCTGAGCAGAACCTTCCTGGCCCCACCCACAGCCTTAGCTGATTGGATTGTGGAGCACATGTGACCACAGGCAGCCTTCTTATAGGTCGGCTGGCCTCTCGTGACTTGCCCATATGGCCGTGGAGTCTTTGCAGGGGATGTCCTGGAGAATCAAGGGTGAGTCCACCATCCAGGATGGTGGGGAAAAGTCCTGGGGTTATGGACCTGAGAAGGGGCTGTGGGCTTCACCTTCAGGGGCAGGGGCATGTACATGTGGATGTAAGGGCCATGTACATGTAAGGGGCTGTGGAGCCACTTACATGTGGAGAGGAGTGGGGCCGTGTGAGTGGGGCGGGGCCATGTGAGTGGGGCAGGGTGATGTGAGTGGGGCGGGGCCATGTGAGTGGGGCGGGGTCATGTGAGTGGGGCGGGGTCATGTAAATGAGGAGCCATGTGTAGGTGGGGTCCTGTAAGTGGGGTGGGGTCATGTGAGTGGGGAGGGGCCGTTGAGTGGGGCGGGGTCTTGTGAGTAGCAGAGTTATGATAATGGGGCGGGGCCTCTGTGGTTAAGTGTCACGTTTGTCTCTGGAGATTCCTCCTCGTGGCTCCCAGACGCTCAGGGCTTCTCCCCCACAGACAGAACACCTCCACGAGCCCCATGGCCTCAGCACCAGTGACCTCAGCGTTGCTGTTCCATAGAAGGCAACTTGTACGTGCACTGGCAGGTCCTGCTTGTTTAGGAAGGAGAGGGTGGAGGCTCAGATGTCGGGTTCAGGGCTCACCGGGGATGCGGGCATCAGGGTGCTCCCTCCCCAGCTTCTGGCTGACAGCGCTGAACTCAGCCGCCTCGTCCGGCTTCTGGTGGCTTCTGGTCCACACTCTACCCTCCTCTGTGGGCTCAGTCTCTGCAGGGTTCTCGGAGACATCGCAGGTGCTAAATGCCAAATGCAGAACCTGGGCTGTGGGTCCCGGCCTGGCTTCATGTGCCGAGCTTTCCACTGAGCGCCGCATGACTGGGTGCTACCTGGGGCGAGGGGGTGATGCGAAAACACTTTCTGTTCAGTTTCGAAGCAAGCTGCCCTAACTCCAGATCCCCATGCAATTTCAGAGTTCTTTCTCTCCTTTGTGTTTTGAAACAGCAACGCAGTTTCCTCTCTGTGTGCCTCTCCGGCTTGCAGGCTGGCACCTGCGCATAAACCGAGCATGAGAATCAGGTGTCTGCGAGCCCCTTTCTTCTCAAACGGGACTCCTGAGGTTTCACAGAGGAGACAGGGACTTGGGAACCTTGGAGGAGGGACACAGTTTAGAGTTCAGATCACACTGGAGGGTGGGTCTGCCACCAGACCGGCATCCCAGATCGACGATGAACAGACAGAGAAAACCTGAATTTCCAGGAGGCTCATGGTGTCTTTGACCCTGATGCCTCCTGGGTGACTGTTGTACCTACACATGCCTCCAGGACAGTCGGGGCTAGAGTGGGTCAGGAGAAGGTCCTTCTGGACGTGA
Organism: Theropithecus gelada; assembly: GCF_003255815.1. Taxonomy (NCBI): domain Eukaryota; kingdom Metazoa; phylum Chordata; class Mammalia; order Primates; family Cercopithecidae; genus Theropithecus; species Theropithecus gelada. The sequence continues at coordinate 90,665,965 of NC_037679.1, read as the reverse complement.
CCGCGCTGTGCATGGCTCTCATGGTCTGAGCGGGGTTGAAAACAGCTCCCCTGGGGCCAGGGAGGGTGCTGTCAGTGAGCAGGAGAGACCAGGGGGTGGAGGGATGGGGAGGCTGTTGGACCCTCAGCAGCTGCTCAGCTCCAGCCCTGCCCACACCCGCCTTTCCCTGGGCTTGGTCCATGCGGATACAGGCCCAGTGTTGTAGATCTTGTGAGTTTTACATGAAATTTCTTAACATTTACAGCACCACACAGGCAAACAACACATCTGGGGCCTCCAGTTCACACCCCGCCTGACAGCCCATCACCGTGTGTGTGGTTAGGGCTCCCCAGCACCTGGGCATCCTCCTGTGCCTGGACTCACTCCCCCAGCTTCCCCCTCCTGCTGCTTCAGAGCAGCATCCACCCGGGCTGTGCCTCCCCTGCTAGTGCTGCCCCCATCAGAGAGGGCCTTTCTACTCCCCTGTCCCCAGAGGCCCAGGAGATTGCAAGATGCTGACTGGGGGTGCTGTGGTGGGGGCCCCAGCCTGCTTCATCTCTGTCCCACGAAGCCTGGGGAACACAGAGCTGAGCCCTGCAGTGCCCGGCACATGCTCTATTATGTCCACAGAACGTTCCACCCGGCTGTGACCTTTAGGAAGGCATCCATCTGGCCATTTGCAAAGTGGGTAAGTGACCCTGGGGCTTTGTTGGGATTGCCCTGATTAACTCAGTGGGCTACAGATCTGTTTTTATTTACTTATTTGTAAACTTGGAAGATTTGGGAGCAAATTCTTTTTGAACTAGCCATCCAACTTTGGAGAAACAATTTATGGATGAAAAGCACAGGTTGGTTTTGGTAAAAGCAAAGTAGCATGTTGAGTTCTCTTTTTAAAGGCATTTTAATAACAGAGAAACTGAAAGAGATGTTACAGCAAAAGCATGCACCTATTGTTCATAATTTCAAATTATTAATATTTATGTTCACATTAAAAATTGCAACAAGTAAGACATTGTAGAGGATGCCGGAAACCCCGTGGCTTCTTTGCTCTAAGAGGTGAGTGCTGTGTGACTTTCTTGTCCATTTATGTACATTTCAAATTCATGCACAACCTTGAGCATGTTGGGGTCTTTATTAATCTTTCCTCTAAGCCCTGCAGCTTGTTTTCCCTGACACGAGGTCGTCTGGATGCAGCCAGGTGCATCAGGTGTCCTGATCAAACCCCTCCTGGCGCACATGCTGGTATCTCCACCTGTCCTGTCTCCAGCTGTGCTCAGGAATCACGCTGTGCCCCTCCTCCTGCACATGTGGGATCCTTTCTCTGTGTAGACACAGATTGCTGGATCTCGAGGTTGGCATGTTGTCATGGTCACTCACCGGCCTGGTGTCCAGGGTAGACTTATCTGTGCAGGAGCCGAGGAGCCACCTGCTAGTTTCCTCTGGCTCCCTTGAGGGGTTCTCACCCCCATGCTGAGATGAGGCCACCCAGGGCTCTGTTCCCCTGACTGATTAGGGCATTGTGACCTGCGCGGCTCCCTGTGGGAAAATGTGACCTTCCTGCTCTTAATTTCCAGTTGCCTTCTGCATGAGCAGAAGGAGCCCACGGTGCCCCCACCCCCCGACTCCTGTGTTTGCCTCATTCATCGCACGTCAATCTCTGACCTTACTGTCAAGCAGGGCAGGGCATGATGCACCCACCAGACGGACAATGTAATGTGGCCACCATTGCTAGCTTTGCCGATTCCTCAGAAGGTTCTGGAAAATAGAACCAGATGGGGTCAGAGACGACCCATCTTATGTCCTTTGATGGAGCTATTTATGGGGCTTGCTCCTCTCAACCCCAGGGCTCTAAGGTCCCTGGCTTTGCCCCTGCCCACCTGGGGAAAGGCTGTGGTTAACTGTGAAACTGCCCCGTAGCTGCTGGCACTGACTTGCGGTCACGAGGTCCAGCAGCATCTCCTAGATTGTCACTGCCCGCTCTGCTCTGTGGGCGGGTCAGCCGTGGTAAAGCACAGCGGGTGGAGGGCCAGGCGTCCTGGGGCGGGTTCCTGTGGGGCCTGCTCACAGCCTGCCTAGTGCCATTGAGACTGCTGTGCAGGAATCACCAGGCTACAGGAAGGAGCCTCGGATACTCCTGCTTGTGGGAGATCCGGGTCTTCAAGGTCCTCTTGGCCGTACACGATGCCCACCTCATGGGTTCACTTCAGGACCCAAGCTGAGATGGTTTGACAAAAGCCAGGAAAGAGAACCAGAGACTGTGGCTGTTCTCCCGAGGGGCCAGGGGCCCAGTGTCCTCAAAGTCCTCCCACATCCTCAGGGATGCTGGCGGGCTCCCCTGTGACTGCCCTCTCCCCTCTCCTGGGGAGTTCATGAACCTGGAAAGGGACACTTCTGTCTCCCTGGCCACATAGTGCCCACCTTTCCCGTGACAGCCACGGTGCCCGTGGAGAGGGAAGTCCAGCCCTAAGGAAATCTGAACTCACTGCCAAGGCCCGAGCCAGCGTTCCACACAGGCAGCTCCACCCGGCCTCGGCCCCTCTGCTTTGTCTCTGAGCCTGAGAGCACGCAGAGCCCCTCCAGGGGCGCTGCCACAGGTATCCGGCAACAGCTGTCCCACTCTTGATGGGGGCCAGGACGATGCCGCAGCCCCCCGGGTCAGGCTGAGGCCCTGCCTCCTGCATGCGTTGGGTCCCAGGGAGGATGCCAGGGCCTGCGGGGGAAAATGAGCTCCCACTAAAAGGGGAGGTGCAGGCTGCGGAGTCTAGGCCTCCCCTACCCCAACCTCAGACAGCCAGGGATTGTCCTTCCCACAGAGGGAGTGCGGTTCCTGTAACCCCAGGAGTGATTCAGTCGGCTGTGAATCACAGAGGCTGAGAAAAAACCCTCCAAGCTATCCAGTCCTTGAGTGCAGCGCTGCTGGCTCCAGAACGGCTGCCTTGGCTGGCCTCACTCGGCTCCTGCAGGAGTTGGCTGGGCCCCCTCTCTGCTTGCCCGCAGCCTGGCACACTCATCATCTGCCCACGCCTTGGTAAGCGAGGGCTGAGCTGCCATCTGCAGGTGGGAGGCCTGCGGCTGAAGGCACAGGTGGTGCTGCCCACACAGCAGCGGCATCAGAATCACCTGCAGGGCTTCTGTGCCACGATCAGTAGCTCCCAGACTGCCCTGACCACCCCGGGGCCTTTTCCAATTACTGACATCTGCTTTCCACACAGACATGGGCTATACCTGGTATCAGATGGGGCCTGCGCCGCGGGGATTTAAAACTCTTCCCAGGTGAGTCTAACCTGCAGCAGGGTTGGGAACCGCTGACCCAGCAGTGTGAGGCAGCAGGTTCCCGGGTGACGCTGACACTGCTGGTTGATGCCACACTCCGAGAACGGCTGCACCGGAGCTCTGGCCGAGGCTGAGTTTTGGTGCAGGATGTGGACTTTGTTGTTGTAGACCTGAGGATCAGCACGTCTGGGTTTTTTGCTGTAGGAACAGCTGCTAAAAATAAGCGAGAATGCTACATGTTGACCGAGCGTTGGCCTGTGTCTGACCACGCTTCAGGAGTGGGTGCTCTGGGGACCTTGCCTGGGGAGCTCTGGGCTCCTGGAGCCCAGGGTCAGACACAGAGGTCTAGAGGTCTGAACTTGAGAGACCAACCCTGTGCTTTGGAGCCGACAGCCACCATAGTGGGTGGAGCTGGTGGGGGGTGTCAGCCTCCAGCCTGAGGCCACTGCTGTCTTGTCCCTGCTATGGCGTCTGTCACCACCTACAGTGACTTCATCTCAGTTCAGCCCGCTGAGTTGGCATCCCTTTGAAATAGTACAAAGCAGAACAGTTATTCATTAATGCTGTAGATTCATTCACTTAAGAGAGACTCACGGAATGTCCACCCTGTGCTGGGCGCTGTGTTTGATGGGCAGGGAGTGTGGGCTGGGCACAGCTGTCCCTGCTATCTGGGACACCCTGGAGGGTGGTGACAGTCCTACAGCTGAGTACAGGGACCGCAGTGGTCACAGCCCTGGCTATGGCCTGTTCCAGCCTGTATGGACACCAGGGCACTCCTGCCCATCAGGGCCGTGGCCACCCTGCAGGCTCTCGGGCCTGTCTACCCTGGTGTCACCTCCCTGACGGGCCCTGGGCCCCGGTGCTGCCACTGCCCCTCCCCCTCCCCAGATGTAGCAAGAGAAGCCTTCAGGATGATACAGATGCACATCTGGGAGGGAGAAAAACGTGAACGTTCAAGTGAGATGTTTTCACAGAGGCCTCTTGGAGATTTCCTGGAAGGCTCCATGTTGCTGACAGAAGAGGTAGGTGGGAAGAACTTCTGTAAACAGGAAGCGAAAAAGAGCAAAACCGACCACTGAAATGCCAACGTCAAACGGAGGAGGGGCAGCCCCAAGCTGACAGACCCTCCCTGATTGCAGAGAGGGTCTGGTCCTGAGGGGAGGGGAGAGGAGGACAGGGAAGGTGGGCGGAACATGGGAACATGGCTGTGCAGAACCTTCTGCGTGGCCCTGCCTCCCTTCTGCCTTTCCCCTGGACCCGAGGTGAGGATTTGGAGGGGGCTACAAGTACAGCCAGAGGCGGAGTCTCCCCACAGCCAGGCCTCTGGTCCTCCCCAGGTTCAGCTGCAGGTGGACAGAGCAGAATTTTAGCCTCATTTGTCACCAGATCTCCCTCCCAGCCCTGGCCGTGTTTGGGCTTAGGAATTCCTAGAAAACCTGAGGAGTTGATAAACTAGGTTCCTGCTCTGTTTAATTCAGGATCCTCATCAAGGCTCACCGGGCTGGGTTCTGCTGGAGAATGTGTTATGCCCAGACCGTTTGTTCCCCAAAGAAGACCACCAGAGTCCACAGTCAAAGCCAAGCGGCAAGGATCTTTTACTGCAAGTTCGAACTTGGTCCCTCCCTTCCACAGCATACAAGAGGGCCCCAAACAATGCGAGTGCTTGCGTTTTATAGCCCGATGTAAATAAGATACGTAAAGTTACAGAGGAACAAGGGAATTCTTTTGGTTACAGCATTACAATTGGTTTACATTTTAAGTTATACATTTAGCAGTTTTCTATTGGTTCCCGCGCTTTCAGTAAAACCACAAACGGCTGTGTCCTTATCGGGGACTTTTCCAGGTGGTGTTTGTACTGGGCCTGTTTGTGTTGAGCCCGGGGCTGAGGAATGTGCCTGATTTCTTTCAAATGGCTCTGTCATTTCTGAGAGATGCACTTAACTCTCTGCTTCACACACTTGTACCTCAAAGCCCTTTGCTTGGACAGGGTCAGGCTGGGCACCTCCTGCCAGCCAGAGGGCACTGGTGCAGTCTTATCTGTGGAACCAATTGTCAGAGGTGTTTGAAGCAGAGTGACTCCATCTTGAGCAGGGGCTGGGTGAAATAAGGCTGAGTCCTGCTGGGCTGCATTCCCAGGAGGTTAGGCATTCTAAGTCACGGATGGGATAGAAGGTCGGCACAAGTTACAGGTCACAAAGACCTTGCTAATAAAACAGGTTGCAGTAAAGAAGCCAGTCAAAACCTGCCAAATCCAAGATGGCGACCAAAGTGACCTCTGGTCGTCCTCACTGCTTGTTATACACTAATTATAATGCATTTGCTACTAAAAGACACTCCCACCAGCGCCCTGACAGTTTGCAAATGCCATGGCAACATCAGGAGGTTACCCTGTATCCTCTGAAAAGGCAGAGGAACCTTTCAGGAATTGCCCACCCCTTTCCCAGAAAGCTCAGGAGTAATTCACCCCTTGTTTAGCATATAATCAAGAAATAACCCTAAAAATAGTCAACCAGCAGCCCTCAGGGCTACTCTGCCTATGGAGTAGCCATTCTTTCTATTCCTTTACTTTCTTCATAAACTTGCTCTCACTTTACGGGTTTACCTCGAATCCTTTCTTGCAAGAGATCCAGAACCTCTCTTGGGGTCTAGATTGGGACCCCTTTCTGGTAACACAATGGGTGACATGTGGTTGTTCTCTTGGCTTCTCACAAAGTGAGGTTGGAGTTTTGGGATTCCAGGTCTACACCTTGACCATGTAATCTTTTTCTTGAAGAATGGCTCCATAGAGGAATATTCTGTCTGCCCCAGACTCACTCTGATTGCATTGAGGCAGCGAGTCCCCTGGGGGGTAAGAATGAAATCGCTTTGCAAAAATTATATCAGTGAGAAAATTGTGGCAGTGTGGGGGATCTGATCTAGTCAACCCCCCTCTTGCCTTTAGCCTTCAATTATTCCTACGCTTAAGCCAAGCGAATTTTGGGAAACATTTAGTTTATAGTTTAAATGATAATAAGCCTTTCCCCCAAACTCAACTGCCTTTGTAAAGCTAATGAGAGACCACCTGGCTGGGAGGATAGAGCAGGCTGAATTGTTCTAAGGTGTAGACATAAACCATTGCCAGCCATTATTCCAGAGGTCATAAGACATGGAACTCCCCAATTACTCCTGCAGATAACATTACTATTATAGAATGTAAGATTGGCCTTACATTCTATATCGGGTATGCAAAAAACCTTTATCGGGTATGCAAAAAGCCTATATCAGGTTTCAAAAAACCTGAAAGGTTTTTTGCATACCCGATGACTGATGGCTCCATCTGATCCTGCCAGCTGCTCCTGTGGCCTTGCCTGGAAGCGACTCAGTCAGCAGGACGATCATTTCCCATGCTCCTGTGGTTGCACCCCCAGCCAATAGGCAGCAAGCACACGTTGCCCCAAAGCCACGCCCACCCCTTCCCCCAAACTGGAAGAACCCACTGGGCAGTTCCAAGAAGCTCTCCTCATGGGGACTGAGCCCTCTGGCTGAAAATGCACGGCGGAGTCACACTGTGACCCACAGGCTACATCTAATCCATGGGTCTTCATTATTCGGCCTACCCATTTTTTATTCATTGCTAACATTAACATTTGAGAGATTTCACTGCAAAGCTAGATTTATAGGTTCATTTGAATAACGGGGCAGTAAGCCGCCCCTGGGCCACATCAGGATGATGGGCTGGAGCTGAGGGGCAGTGCCACACTCTGGAAAGGACACGTGCCCTCCGACTTACTGCAGTCTCCACCACTCCCTGTGGTCACTTTGTTCCGTCTGGTAGCATCACCCTTTTTCCTCTGTCCAACTCGCATGATTCATTATGTGTAATCACCTTGACCCTGTAAGCATGTGTTTTGTCTCATGAGGCAGTCTGTTCTACCCCAGTGTCAGAGGTGTTCGAACCAGAGCGACTCCATCTTGAGTGAGGGCTGGAAAATGAGGCTAGGACTTACTGGGATGTGTTTCCAGAAAGTTAGGCATCCCTGGCTTCTAGATATTTGCAGTTAAGGGAACAAATTAATGTTTACTAAACAGACCCAGACTTGGGAGTGTGCAGATATTCTGAAATCTGGAGAACAAAGGCATTCCTAATTTTGTTTTAAAGATACTAAAATATCGATCCTTGCAAAATATAGTAATTAAGAAAATTAATCCTTTACCACAGACCCTTGTAGCAGAGCCCATCTCCCCGTATATACAAGCACCGTACCTAGGGCGGTCGCCTTCCTTCTCTTATTTTTAGAAATGCCCAACTCTGTCTACGGAGTAGCTGTGCTTTCACTACTTTACTTTCTTAATAAACTTGCTTTTGCTTTGCACTGCAGACTCACCCTGAATTCTTTCTTGTGTGAGATCCAAGAACCCTCTCTTGGGGTCTGGATCAGGACCCCTTTCCTGTAACACCAGCAGTTGAAATTTTAGCAGTTGATTGACATTAGCCACATAAGTGGTTATTGATGCTGTCCATATAAACAGCCTTGTTCTATTTGCATGGGAATTACACAGTGAAGAGAAGTGTTTCTAACCCAGAGAATGCTTTGAGTCAAGCAAGATCTTTACCATTAGGCCATTACAACCCCTATATCCCCCGCTATAAGAGATGAGATTTAAAATTAGTTGGTACAAGTTGAGCCGAAGATTACATTTGTTATCTGACATTTGTTAAGGAAAAAATGTTGATATTAAAAACAGATGTGGGCCAGGCACAGTGGCTCAGGCCTGTAATCCCAGCACTTTGGGAGGCCAAGGCAGGTGGATCACTTGAGGTCAGGAGTTCAAGACCAGCCTTCTCAACATGGCAAAAGCTCGTTTCTAATAAACACAAAAATTGGGTGTGGTGGCATGCACCTGTAATCCCAGCTACTTGGGAGGCTGAAGCAGGAGAATCACTTGAACCTGGGAGGTGGAGGCTGAAGCAGAGAGATCATGACACCGTACTCCAGCCTGGGTGACAGAGCAAGACTGTCCCCCTGACCCCTGCCAAAAAAAAAAAAAAAACCCACAAAAAACAAAAAATCCATGAATTCAGCAAGGTTGCAGGATACAAGATTAATATACAAAATCAATTGTCTTTCTATACACTTGCAATAGAAAATAAAAAATGAGTTTAAGAAAATAATCTCATTTACAATAGCATCAAAAAGAACAAAATACTTAGACATGAATTTAACAAGAAGTATAAAATACATAATTTGAAGACTACAGAATGTTGTTTAGAAAAACTTAAGAACTAGATAAGTGAAAAAGCATCTCATGTTACTGAATCAGATCTGCACATTCTACACAATCCCTATCATTATCCCAGCTGACTTCTCTGTAGAAACTGACAAGTTGATTCCAAAATTCATTCAGGATTGCAAGGGATGCCGAATAATAATTATCTTGAAAAGGGAGAATGAAGTAGAACAGCCCACAGCTTCGCTTTCCAAACTTACCGTAAAGCAGTGGTAATCAAGACAGGGTGGTACTGGCACAAGGATAGACATCAAGATTAATGGAATAAAATTGAGACTCTAGAAATAAAATCATATATCTGGGGCCAATTGATTTCCCATAATGGTGTCAAGACCACTCAATGGGATAAGAATTGTTCTTTCAACATATGGTGCTGGGATCACTGGATTTCCACATGCCATGGAATGTAGCTGGACTCTACCACCCACCATACCCAAAAGTTAACTCAAAGTGGATCAAAGACCTACCTGTCACAGCTAAAACTATAAAACCTCTTAGAGGAAAATACTACTGACCTTGGATTTGGCCAAAAATTCTTAGATAAGGATTAAAACCATGAGCAACAACAATAATAATGAGCAACAAAAGAAAAAAATAGATAAACTGGATTTCATCAAAATGAAAAACCTTTGTGCGTCAAAGAATACCAGCAAGAAAGTGGAGGGCCAGGCATAGTGGCTCATGCCTGTAATCACAGCACTTTGGGAGGCCAAGGCAGGAGGATTGCTTGAGGCCAGGAGTTCAAGACCAGCCTGGACAACATGGCAAGACCCTGTCTCTATATTTAGAAAAAAAATTATATATATGTGTATATATATGTGTATATATGTATATATGTGTATATATATGTGTATATATATGTATATATGTGTATATATAATGTGTATATATATGTGTGTATATATGGGTGTGTGTGTGTATATATATATTTGCAAATCCTACCATAGAACTCTTTTGACTCAATAAGTCAAATAATCCAGTTACAAAATGGAAAGGATATGCATAGTCATTTCTCCAAGGAAAATATATACAGTGACACATTAAATACACAATAAGCACATGAAGAAAAATTGGCACAGTTAGTCATCAGGGAAATGCACATCAAAACCACAGTAACATGCCACTTTACACACACTAAAATGCCTATGATAAAAAATCAGATAATAATGTTTCCGAGGATGTGGAGAAATCTGAATCCTCATCACCACTGGTGGGGGTGGAAGGTGGTGCAGCCACGTTGGAGAACAGTTTGGCAGTTCCTCAAATGGTTAAACATAGAGTCACCACACCACACAGCAACTCCACTCCTAGTTACGTACCCAAGAAGAAGCAAAACATAATGTGCACAGAAAAACTTGTACACCAACCTTCAGGGCAGCTTTATTCATAACAGTCAAAAGCTGGGAACAACCCACACGTCCATCAAATAACAAATGGTTTAACAAAATGTAGCACAGGAGCCCCTCCTTATCTGAGGTTTTGCTTTCTGAGGTTTTGGTTACTCATGGTCAATCACAGTCCAAAAAGATTAAATAGAAAATTTCAGAAATAAGTCATCACACCATTACGAGTAGCGTGACTAATGCTTACCATGCCACCCAGGATGTGAATCGTCTCTCTGCCCAGCGTACCCATGCTGTATGCTCTGTCTGCCCACTGGCCACTTAGTAGCTGCATTGGTCATCAGATTTACTGCCTTGGCGTCACTGGACTGTGTCTTCAGTGCTTGTGTTTAAGGAAACCTGATTTTACTTAATGAACAGCCAGAAGTGCAAGGCTAGTGGTGCCAGCAATTTGCACATGTCCAAGAAAGCCATAAAGTGCTTCCTTTAAGTAAAATGTGAAAGTTCTGTACTTAATGAGGAAAGAAAAACAATCACATAATGAGGTTGCCAGGATTTACAGTAAGAATGCATCTTCTTTCCGTGACATTGTGAACAGTACATTGTTATAATTGTCCTATTAGTGGTTATTGTTGTTAATCTCTTACCTCATCTAATTTATAAATTAAACTTTATCATCACTATGTATGTATAGGAAAAAAGCAGTGTATATAAGGTTCAGTACTATCCATGGTTTCAGGCTTCCACTGGGGGGTCTTGGAACTTATGCCCTGCAGATGAAGGGGGAAGATTGTATATGCATACAATGAAATATTATCCGGCCATAAAAAAAGGACGTGGTGGCTCATGCCTGTGATCTCAACACTTTGGGAGACTGAGGCAGGAGGATTGCTTGAGGCCAGGAGTTTGAGACCAGCCTGGGCAACACAGCAAGACCCCATCTCTAAAAAAAAAATAATAATAATAAAAGTTAGCCAGGCATGGTGGTGTGTGTCTGTAGTCCCAGCTACTCAGGAGGCTGAGGTGGGAGGGTCACTTGAGTCCAGGAGGTTGAGGCTGCAGTGAGCTGTGATTATACTACTGCACTCCAGCCTGGGTGACACAGTGAGACCCTGTCTCTATTAAAAAAAAAAAAGGTAATGAAATACTGGAGGCCAAACACTTCTGAACAGATATCCCTGGAATTATTGACCTCCACGCTCCTCAGTTTGGAGTCCCTCCGCTCTGGCATCACATTCCAGGGGGTGAGTGGCCAGCCTGAGTCACACGTCCACCACTTGGCTGCAGGCAGGGGTTGCCATGATGGACAGTTCCTGGGTATGTCCATGAGAGGAAAGTCACTTCTCCCAAAGCAAAGTCAGGCGGAGTGGACGGGAGAGAGCAAAAGGAGCAGAGGGCCAGGGCCGGAGCCCCTTACAGAAATCCTTCAATGAATTTCTGGGGAACTTCCAGAGAGGCCGACTGCTGGCTGATTCAGTCCTTGCCCTGCAAGAGACAAAAGAGTGAGACGCCAGCTGGGATCCCTTCCAGAAAGGGGCTCAGGAGTTCATTGCGAAGACAAATAAATGAAGGGTGACTTCTCAAGCTGTGCACTCGCCCTCACGGCCTTGTGAATGGGATTATATGTGAGAATCCCAGTGTGTTGGCTGAATTCCAGGGCATCTGGGGGCACAGTTAGCAGAGGAGGGCCAGCCTCCCTCACAGGGCACCCCACCTCGGACTCAAGGGAGCATCTGAGAAGTTCCGGGATGCGCTGTGGAATGGACAGGGCGTGCACCGGCCTCATGTTCTCCTCTGGGCACTTCTCAGGCTCCGGTGTGACACCTCCCATGAGGATTCCTGACAGTGCAGATTTTGATTCAGGAGCTCTGAGTGGAGCTCAGAGTGCTATACTTCTGTCAATCATCCCGGTGATGCGGATGCTGCCTGTCCAAGCCCACAATGGGGAGCGAGGTCCTACTGTGTGCTGGCAGCAGGAGGGGAGGCAGGTCTGTAGCATATCTGGGTGTCCATAACCCCAGCTGGCGGCCCCAGAGGACTAGGAGGGCATCTTTCCTCCAGAACCCTGTGTCTAAATCCCAGGGAAGGGCTCTGATTGGTCCCGTTCTTCCAGAACCCTGTGCTTAAATCCCAGGCAAGGACTCTGATTGGTCCTGTTCTTCCAGAGCCCTGTGTCTAAATCCCAGGCAAGGACTCTGATTGGTCCTCTTCTTCCAGAGCCCTGTGTCTACATCCCAGGGAAGGGCTTTCATTGGTCCTGTTCTTCCAGACCTCTGTGTCTAAATCCCAGGGAAGAACTCTGATTGGTCCTGTTCTCCTAGAGCCCTATGTTTAAATCCCAGGGAAAGGCTCTGATTGGTCCCATTCTCCCAGACTTCTGTGTCTAAATCCCAGGGAAGGGCTCTCATTGGTCCTGTTCTCCCAGACTTCTGTATCTAAATCCCAGGGAAGGGCTCTCATTGGTCCTGTTCTCCCAGACTTCTGTGTCTAAATCCTGGGGAAGGCTCTGACTGGTGCTGTTTGAGTGGTGTGCCTTAGGGTAAACCTCTGTGGCAAAAGAGAAAGGATGATAGTGATGGTTGGTTCTCACCAGAGCCTCTGGGGTGAGGAGAGCCTGCTTCCCAAAGGAAAGGGTTATCTTGTCCTAAAAGATACAGGGCCAGGGGGTGCTAGGCCAACAGATGAGCTGTGCATATTTGATATCTGCTTTTAATGAGCAAACAAAACACACTTTAGTGACCCCAAAGAATACTTTCAAGAAACTGAGGCCAATATACCTCAGGGATATTGTGGGTTTAGTTCCAGACCACTACAGTAAAGCAAATACTGCAATAAAGCAAGTCACATGAATATTTTGTTTTCTCAGTGCATATGAAAATTACATTTACAAGATACTGTAGACTATTAAGTGTGCAATAGCATTATGTCTAAAAAAAATGCACATACCTTAATTAAAAATACTTTATTCCTAGAAAACGCTAAGGTTCATCTGAACCTTCTACGAGTCCTAATCTTTTTGCTGGTGGAGGGTCTTGCCTCAGTGTGAATGTCTGCTGACTGATCAGAGAGCTGATTGCTCAGGGTTAGGCTGGCTGTGGCAGTGTCTTAAAATAAGACAACAATGAAGTTTTCCACATTGCTCGACTCTTCCTTTCAAGAAAGATTTCTCTGTAGCAAGTGATGCTGTTTGATAGCATTTTACCCACAGTAGAACTTCTTGCAGAATTAGAGTCAATCCACTCAAAGCGTGCCACTGCTTAACAACTGAGTCTATGAAATATTCTAAATCCTTTATTGTCATTTTAACAATGCTCACAGCATCTTCACCAGGAGTAGATTTCATCTCGAGAGACCAGTTTCTTTGCTCATTCATAAGAAACAACTCCTGATCTGTTCATGTTTTCTCATGAGACTGCAGTGATTCAGTCCCCTTTTCAGGCTCCACTTCTAGTTCTAGTTTTCTTGCTATTTCAGCTACATCTGCGGTGACTTTCTCCACTAAAGTCTTGAGTCCCTCAAAGTCATCCATGAGGATTGGAATCAACTTTTTCCACACTCCTGTTAATGTTGCTGTTTTGACCTCCTCCCATGAAACGTGAATGTTCTTAATGGCACGTGGGGTGGTGAATCCTTTCCAGAGGTGTTCAATGTACTTTGTCAAGGTTCTTCAGAGGAATCACTATTGATGTCTATGGCAGCTATAGTCTTACAAAATGTATTTCCTTTTTTTTTTTTTGTTTTTGAGATAGGGTCTCATTCTATTGCCCAGGTGGGAGTGCAGTGGTGTGTAATCATGGTTCACTGCAGCCTCGACCTCCTAGGCTCAAACCATGCTCTCACCTCAGCCTCCCAAGTAGCAGGGACGACAAGAACATGCCTGTGAATAGCGAGGCCTGGTGTCTTTCTCATGCCTGGCTAATTTTTAATTTTTTTATAGAGATGGGGGTCTTCCTGTGTTGCCCAGGCTGGTGTATTTCTTAAATAAGACTTGAAAGTAAAAAAATTACTCCTTGATTCATGGGCTGCAAAATGGATGTTGTGTTTACAGGCATGAATCTGCTTGTACGTCTCCATCAGAGCTCTTGAGAGGACAAGGTGCATTGTCAATGAGCAGTAGTATTTTGAAAAAAATCTTTTCTTCTGAGCAGTAGACCTCAACAGTGGGCTTAAAATATTGAATAAACCATGCCGTAAACAGATGTGCTGTCATCCAGGCTTTGTTGTTCCATTTACAGAGCACAGGAAGAGTAGACTTAGCATAATTCTTCAGGGCCCTGGGATTTGGGGAATGGTAAATGGCCACTGGCTTCAACTTAAAGTCACCTAACTAGCTGAGTCAACCTGTTCTTTGATGCTTTGAAGCCAGGCATTGACTTCTGTTCCCCAGCTGTGAAAGTCCTAGATGGCATCTTTTTCTAATGCCTGTTAGAAGACTGTTTTGTCTACACTGAAAATCTGTTGTTTAGTGCCGCCACCATCAATGGCCTTAACTAGATCTTCTGGATAACTTACTGCAGCTTCTCTATCAGCACTCATTGCTTCACCTTGCACTTTTATCTTATGAAGATGGTGTCTTTCCTTAAAACCTCATAAACCAACCTCTGTTAGTTTCCAGCTTTTCTTCTGCAGCTCCCTCACCTCTCTCAACCTTCACAGAATTGAAGAGAGTTAGGGCCTTGCTCTGGATTGGGCTTTGGCTTAAAGGAATGCTGTGGCTGGTTTGATCTTCTATTCAGACCACTAAACCCTTCTCCATATCAGCAAAAAGAAAAGCCTTTTTGCTTTCTTATTCATGTTTTACTGGAGAAGCACTTTTAATTTCCTTCAAGAACTTTTCCTTTGCATTCACAACTTGGCTGGCTGTTCGGTGTGAGAGGCCTGGCTTTTGGCTTATCTCGACTATCCACATGCCTTCCTCCTTCAGCTTAATCATGTCTAGCTTTTTTTTTTTTGAGACGGAGTCTCGCTCTGTCACCCAGGCTGGAGTGCAGTGGCCGGATCTCAGCTCACTGCAAGCTCCGCCTCCCGGGTTTACGCCATTCTCCTGCCTCAGCCTCCCGAGTAGCTGGGACTACAGGCGCCTGCCACCTCGCCCGGCTAAGTTTTTGTATTTTTAGTAGAGACGGGGTTTCACTGTGTTAGCCAGAATGGTCTCGATCTCCTGACCTCGTGATCCGCCCGTCTCGGCCTCCCAAAGTGCTGGGATTACAGGCTTGAGCCACCGTGCCCGGCCCATGTCTAGCTTTTGATTTAAGGTGAGAGATGTGCGACTGTTCATTTCACTTGAACACTTAGAGGCCATTGTAGGGTTATTAATTGGCCTAATTTCAATACTGTTGTGTCACAGGGAATAGCAAGGGCTGAGGAGAGGGAGAGGGGTGGGAGAATTGTGTCATAGACTGAAGTCTCTGCCATGCCCCAGTCTGTTCTTATCAGCTGTCTGAAGTTGCTTCCCTGCACCATGTGCTCAGAGGGTTGGGGAAGAGAGAGTGAGCAAGGAAGGAGCTTCCTTACAGATCTGTGGGCTGGAATTTGCTTACATCATTTTGTTGTTGCTTCCTTAGCCCAAACCCAGCACTGGACCAGACCTAGCTGCAAGGAATGCTGGGAAATGTAGTCTCTCCAAGGAATGCTGGGACCAGGACTGACTCCTGATCAGGGGTTGCAAACCCACCTGCCTTCTGAGACCAGACAGGGAACACAGAGCTGTGAAGTGGCTGGGTACAGGAGGGGGCACAGGGGGAGTGAGGGCAATGCTTGACCTACCTGAAAGCATGGACATAAAAAAGGATTGAGGCACTACTGCGTGCAGGCAAAGCTGTTTGAGAGCTGGACCCAGCCCCCAGCGGGTTGCTGACCAGGCCTGCTTCTGTCAGTGATGCTCCGGTTTCCAAACCCCACAGCTTAAATACCCGTGCATAAAGGAGACATTTCGTGAACTGTGGCACTCACGAAGGTGATGGGAACAGCAGCCTCTTAGGGCATTGGTTAAATCCAGGTGATCGTTTTCTTGGTGGAAAGCCCCGAAAAGGGGGTCCCTCTAAACAAGGCCTGGGAAAGCAGTGGTTCTTCTAGGAAAGGGTCCCACCTCATGGGCTTCCTCCCATTCCCCTGCCCGCTGGTACCCTGGCACCTCCCCCGCCAGGCCCATTGATCACAGTTATTGGGGCTGACTGTAGCACAGCCCTGGGCAGCTTAGGTGCATGGAAAATGGGGCGGGGCTGTGTGGCTGTTGAGCTCTGGAGGGGCATGGGTGGTGCATGGCTCGAGCTGGAGCTTCCTGGGGCAAGTAGATTAATGCAGTGAGGCTGAAGGGCTTCAGTTTGTGTTAGAATTCCCAGAAAAAAACGCTGCGGGGATGCAGAGGGATCAGGCGTGATGTTCCTTCCTCCATGACCAGCTCTGCACGGGGCCTTCTGTGTGGCATCCTCTGGCCCCCCTTTGAGATATAGAGCACACGTGCACACAGAGATGCACACACGTGCACACATGCGCACACAGATGCATACATACTGACATACAGATACACATACATGCACACACAGATGCACACAGCTGCACACGCAGATGCACACATATGCACACGTGCACACACGGGTGCATACATACACACGGATGCGCACACATGCACACACAGGTGTGCACACGCACACAGAAACACAGATGCACGCATATATGCACATACATCACACAATTCACAAGCAGCAGTGAATTCAGCTGAGTGAGCTGGGAGCCTCCATGGAGCTCACCTCATCCTGGTCTCTCTGGTCAGGCGCACCGGTTTCTTGTAGCTTGTCAGACAGGATCACAAGGCAGTGACCTGTCATCCCAGTCCAGCCTGGACCTGCTGAATTTGGCCTGTTTAGGAAGAACCTGGACCAGATGTCAACACCATGTGATTTATCCAGGTGAGCAGTAAGGCTCGGCACCCTGGGCTCTATTCCTTCTTGACAGCCCTTGGCTAGGTCTGAGGACTTCATGTCACCAAAGCAGCCCTGGTAGGAGACTGAGCTTGTGGTCCCCAACACAAGCTCTCTACAAATGGATCTCTGGCTGGTTCTGTGAGTCCTGCAACCTCCATCTATCTCTCTGTCAGCTTTCTCTTAATTAATTTTATCAGGAGCCCAGGAACTGCATCTTTCACTCCAACTGGGTTGGAACTGGCTATGAGCCAAAGTCAGGTAGTCTGCAGGCAGCTGGGCTCCCTCAACCTTCAGTTTTTAATTAAAGAGTTGGAGGTTCACCCAGAGTACGACGAAGCCTCACTGCAGGGAGGGCCCCTGGAAGAGAGTGGCTTCTTCCCGTACATTTCACCCTGGCCTTAATCCAGCCTTCAAGCAATCTGAAGTTGGTGGGAGTGGTGCCAAATGGTCACCTTCCCCTGATTTTCTGTCAGATGCGAGGCCCTGTCAAGAATGTGCAGCGAGCAGGGGTGGATGACAAATACCCTCCTTCCTCCAGAAGCCCACGAGGAAGCCGGAGTGGAGTGAAGGATAAGCACGTGAGAATTTAAAGACCGGTACAGCAGACATGCGTCCCAGATCACAGAACAGGGACATGGAAGGAAGGGATTTGTTTTGTTTTTCTTTTTGTGACGCTGGCAGATTTCTTTTAGGAACTCATGTTTAATTGGAAGGTGGAATTAATCACAGTCAATTTGGATCCCACCTTCAACTGAGGCCACATCTTAGTTCCAGGAGGCTTCATTGCACAGTGCCAATGAATGGGAGAGGCATCAGTCAGAACAGTCTGTGCGGTGCTCCAGTGACACAGCCCCCAGCCGCTCACTGGCTTAAAACCTTTTCTCCCCTTGCGCACACTTCATGTCTTTCATGTGCATTCAGGAGTCATATGGTTTGGCCGTGTCCCCACCCAAATCTCATCTTGAATTGTAGCTCCCATAATTCCCACGTGTTGTGGGAGGGACCCGGTAGGAGACAACTGAATCACGGGGGCGGTTTCCCCCAGACTGTTCTTGTGGGAGTGAACGTGTCTCACGAACTCTGATGGTTTTATAAGGGGAAACCCCTTTCACTGGGTTCTCATTCTCTCTTGTCTGCCACCATGTAAGATGTGCCTCTCACCTTCTGCCATGATTGTGAGGCCTCCCCAGCCATCCGGTGCTGTGAGTTCATTAAACCTCTTTTTCTTCAGAAATTACCCAGTGTCAGGTATATCTTTATCAACAGTGTGAAAATGGACTAATACAAGGAGGCTCCACTCATTATATGAAAACCCCAGTGAAGAAAGCACAGGCTGATCCCTCTGAAAAGTTTCTATGTTTAATGGAGGGAGAAAGCTTAAACTCCAAGAAGCATATTTTCAGTAAAATGGGACCAGGATCCCCATATTTTATACCCAACCTTGTTAGGCATCTCACAGTTCAGACACTGGTAGTAGAGAAAAGTGGGTGTGGATTTGAATTGGGTAACATCAGAAAATGTTATGATATGAAATAGCGTCATACATCAAATGTCTTAGTTTACATATACCTGGCCACCCATCCATCCTCATGAGGAAGGCACTCATTGTTTTTCCACAGTGAGACCATGGATGCCCAGAGAGTTTCAGCCATGTTCTGAGACTGCACAGCTGGCCCGGGTGGCCCCAGGAATAGAACTGGGTGTCATCTGGCCCCAAAGCCCAGGCTCTTCCCACTTGCTGTCTTCTGCCTCCTAGTACCCCTCCCCTCATCCTCTTACCTGGGAACTTTTTCATCTTAAAAACCCCCACACACTCACTCACCCAGACTTTGTGGCTCCTGTAGCTTTCTTCAGAGAAAGCAGACAGTGGGGCCCACCTTGTTCTTAGGCAGACCCTCTGGTCCCCGCCCGTGGCCCAGCCTCACTGGACACAGCGGGAGATGCAGGGGAAGAAATGTCAGAGGAGCTTCTGGTGTTGCCTTTGGGATCTGATGGAATGTGGCAGCTATGAATGCAGAAGAGCCTCCGAGTCTTCATCACTTGCCTAGTGATGGGCATTTGGACAGTTCTGCTATTTTGCTGCTACCATCAAGGCCACAGAGAATACTTTTATACCTGAGTTATTGTGCACATGTGGAAGCCTCTCTGATGAAAAAATTCCTAGCAGAGCACCTGGTCCTTAGTGAGTTCTTGATAAATATGGACAAATTTATCTAAATCCACCTGTGATTAGCAGGGTCACACAGGTAGTTACTTATTTTAGATGTATCTATTGGATTCTCCTCATTCTTATCTGTCATCCTCCTCAGCCATATCATCACCATCACCGTCATCATCACTACCACCAACATCACCACTATCATCATCACCATTATCATCATTAGATCATCACCATCATCATCACCACCACCATCATCACCATTATCACCACCATCATCATCACCATTGTCACCACCACTATCATCATCCTCACTATCATGATAATCATCACTGACATCACCACCACCATCAGCATCATCACCACCATCATCATTATCACCATTGTCACCACCACCACCATCATTACCATCATCACCATCACTACCATCATCACCACCATCACCATCATCATCACCATCATCACCACCATCATCATTATCACCATTGTCACCACCACCATCATCATTACCATCATCACCACGATCACATCATCATCACCACGATCACATCATCATCACCACGATCACCATCATCATCACCACGATCACCATCATCACCATCATCACCACCATCATCATTATCACCATTGTCACCACCACCACCATCATTACCATCATCACCATCACTACCATCATCACCACCATCACCATCATCATCACCATCATCACCACCATCATCATTATCACCATTGTCACCACCACCATCATCATTACCATCATCACCACGATCACATCATCATCACCACGATCACATCATCATCACCACGATCACCATCATCATCACCACGATCACCATCATCACCATCATCACCACCATCATCATTATCACCATCGTCACCACCACTATTATTACCATCAATCACCACCACTGTCGTCATCCTCACTGTCATGATAATCATCACTGACATCACCACCATCATCATTATCACCATCGTCACCACCACTGTTGTCATCTTCACTATCATGATAATCATCACCAACATCACCACCATCATCAGCATCGTCACCATCATCACCAGCATCATCATTATCACCATCGTCACCACCATACTCATCATCCTATTATGATCATCACCAACATCACCACTACTACCATCATCATCATCACCATCACCACCATCATTATTATAACTATTACCATTATCTTTATCATATTCACAATGAACATCTATTGGACACTTTAATTTAGAGGATGCTAAGTTAAGAACTTTGCATGCATCATTTTATTTAATCTTTCCAGTAATCACTTGTTGAATGAATCAATTCATCAAACCACCAGACATCAATAGGGACCTTAAGAGTTATTTATCTTAGGCTGGGCGTGGTGGCTCACACCTTCAATCCCAGCACTTTGGGAGGCCGAGGCGGGCGGATCACGAGGTCAGGAGATTGAGACTATTCTGGCTAACATGGTGAAACCCCGTCTCTACTAAAAATAGAAAAAATTAGCCAGGCATGGTGGTGGGCACCTGTAGTCCCAGCTACTCGGGAGGCTGAGGCAGGAGAATTGTATGAACCCAGGAGGCGGAGCTTGCAGTGAGCCGAGATCACGCCACTGCACTCCAGCCTGGGCGACAGAGCGAGACTCTGTCTCAAAAAAAAAAAAAAAAAAAGAGTTATTTATCTTAAATACTGTATCTGTGACAAAACTTTTCCTCCTCCTCCATCATCCTCTCACTAGCATTCATTGAGTTCATATTGTGAACCAAGAATGATACGTAACTTATTTCGTTTCCTCAATAATCATTTGCAGTAAGGACTGTTGTCATTCCATTTTATAAATGAGGCAGCTAAATCTCAGAGAGGTGAACTCACTCATCCCAGCATCACCCAGCTATGGAGTGGTCGAGCCTGGATTTGAACCAGGGAGTCTTGCCTCACAGTCTGGGAAAATAGGATCATGTCACTGCCTCCCAAACACACAGGCCACTAACATTCTGGCCTGGCCATTCATCCTTACAAAGATTATCTTTCAATGTGTCTGCAGACCCCGATTAGGAAGATAGTGGGGAAAATTCATGGTCATGAAATCCTGGTATGAAAGAATGTTCTTTTCCATCTTTACCTTTAATCTCTGTGGCTAGAGCTTGGGAAATGTGTATGGGCTGCGCACATTTTCTGCTCTGGCACTAAGTTGGCTTATTATGCAGACAACTCAGGTTTTAGCTGCAGACATTTTAGCATCTTGCCAGGAATCTCTGCATTTCATTTTCCTCTTTATTACAAGTCCATATTTTAAATCAAGGTAGGACTTGAGAGGGCCTAAAATTTTCCTTGCTACACAGGATGGATGGTGTTTTAGACAGAGAGAACAGAATAAATTCCTGGAACAGATGGAGACAAAAAAACAAGCCACATGTGAGCAGCTCAGGGTGGTCTCTATCATCATTCTCATGTTTGCAGTGGTGAGACCTGCAGCTGTAGTCAGCGAGCATGTGGTCCTGGTCCATGCCTGTCTTCTATGCCCTGATGGTCTGGAGGTCCCGTACTCAATCTCCAGAGAGGGTCAAGCTTAGAGACTGTGCAGGACTCGAACCCATTAGAGTCCCTCGTTAAGTGAAGGCTTAATGTCTGTACTCGTCAAGAACGGGTGCTGGCCGATTCTCATGGTCTGCTTTGCTCTGCAGAGGGAGACCTCTGTGCTCTCGGGTTATTTGCAGTATTTCCAGAGCCTGTCACTGGTGCCAGGCTGCATGTGTGAAATCCTGGAGTGTGTTCACAACGGACTTCAGGGGCCGGACTACAGGGCCTCAGGGGCATCAGTTTCTCCTGATGAGGCAAACTTGTGGGCTCAGCTCTTTGCACCTGTCCAGGTACCTGCTCTGCACCTGAAACCAGTTTCCTCACACTGCACCATGGCTGCAGCCGTAGGTCCACTCCAGGCCCTGTGCTGGGACTCCTGAGCCTTCCACTGGCCATCAAGTTGGAGAAGTTATTTATCAAGTTATTTACCAGTGATTTCCTGAGATGGGGTGACACCAGTTCATTGAACTGACAGGCACTCATTAATCATGCTGTTGTTAAAGCAATAAAATTGAAAATGGTTTCATGTCAAGCAGTTAGAAAAGTTGCCACATTTTTGAAAAACAGGACGGCAATCATAACACACTTGTACCCTGGAAGGCAATAAGCAAGATGACATTTTATTGTGTTATGCTGCTGGTATTTGGGCACCATTTCCCCTCTGTTCCCTAGACTTTCCGTAATGTAGTTGTTCCATTCAACAATTAAAGCAAGCACAGTTTTCAGGCCAGGAAAGCTCCAGGAAGCTTCCTTTCCAGGTAATTAAATCTGATACTCAAGAGGTCGCCTGAAGCTGACTCTGCCACCAGAAGCCCCTGGAGAACTCCAGCTTTGAGGCATCCAGGCCCTGGAGCCAGGAGCAACCTTCCTGTCTCCTCATTTTTCTCCTGCTGCCTGGAGGGGCCAGGCTGAGGTTTCTGCCAGAGTGAGTGCCCTTGGGTTGGCAGGACCCTTGGTCAGGGGTGGCAACCAGAGCTGCACGGCCTGGCCGTGCTCAGTTGGTTTCTTCGGCTCCCCTCCTTATTCCAGGAATCCAAGATGTGCAGTTTCCTCATTGGGAGCTGCTTTTCTGGAGCATCCTCCTGGGGGAGAGGCTCTGTGGTTAGAGAAAGGAGCTGGTCCTTTGCCATCTCCCCACCTCACTCCTGGCCTTCCTTGACGGGAGGAGCAGAGAGCAGAGGCTCAGGGCGGCAGTACCACACACAGACCCTGTGGACGATGCCCCACTTCCAAAGCAGCCAGGAGTGTGTTTTCAGATTTAGAATCAGATTCATGAGGGGTCGGCCTCAAAGTTCATAATGGTGTGGGGAAGCGGGCAGGGCTGTATTTTCATGTGTGTGCCAGATCAAGCTCCCCCAGCACCATGGTGGGAAACGCCACCTTCCTACGCCCTTGTTTGAGAGTCATGAGACACATCAGCCGATAAGCTACACGGTGTTCTCTGGCGGAGAAAGTGGCGCCCTGTGGTTAGGCCAGAGTTCCCAGGGCTGTTTTTAAATGTGGAGCCTTTTCTTGGGGGTGATCCAGATCAAGTTTGGAAAACTTTATTCTTAATACTAGAGCTTTCTTCCAACTCTCAATCCTCAAACAGACTCTTACATGGCATTGCAAAGTATCAGGCAGATTTATTTGGTTTTAATTCAATCTGAAGTGGCAGAAACAAAACACAAAGCAGCTTTTGCAAAAACTATAGTTTATTGGCTCATATAACAAAAATATCCGAAGAGATGGCCTCAGGGATGGCTAGATCTAGGGGCTCAAGTGACGGTATTGAGATGTTGTCTTGTTCCATCTCGCAGATCTGATTTCTCATTTGTGCCTTGGCTGTCCCCAGTGATACCAAGATAGCTGCTTGGATCTGAGTCTCACTAATACAGCTGTCCCTCAGTATCCTCAGGGGATTGGTTCCAGGAGCCCCCAAGGATGCCAGAATCCATGGATGTTCAAGTCCCTTATACAAATGGCATAGTATCTGCATAGAATGCACACACATCCTCCTGGCATAGGATCTGCATAGAATGCACACACATCCTCCTGTATACTTTAAATCATCTCCAGATTATGTGTAGTACCTAATACAATGTAAATGCTACGTCAATAGTTATTACACTATAGTTTAAAAATTTGTGATTTTTATTGTTGTATTTTTTTTTTCTTTTTTGAAAATTTTCTGCCTGTGGTTGGTTGAATCCATAGATGCAGACTCTTGCAGACCCAGAAGGCCAACTGTATTTGCATCTTCCTAGAAAGCCCAGAATTCTTCTTTTTTGATAGTTTCAATGAAATTCAGGACAGAGTCTCACTGGTCCACCCAAGCCTACATGTCTGTCCCTGAGTCTGTCTCTGGTAAGGATTTTGATGATGCAGTTAGCCAGGTGTGAGTCATATGAGCATCTTAGATCCAGGAAAATGATCAGCCCTGCTAAACACATAGAATGATGAGATGGGTGGCTCACCAAGGAAAATGAGGCTCAGTTGTAGGAGAAGGGGGACTGCATGCGGTTCCAGCCACACCAGCAGACGCTCATCGTTTTTCAAGTTCCAGATAATCTTGTCTTCTCCAACCTCCTCCTCATGTCTTTAGACCAGCTGGTCTCCCTCCTCCATCACTGCAGGGCCACACCTGGCCCAGCTCGTTCATTGTCATGCACATTATCCCTTGTGTTGTGTGGGGCTGTGTCTTTCTTATCTATCTGATTAGATTCTAAGCTCTTTGGAGAGCGGTATCTTATTTCACATTTGCTCTGTGCACATAGTGTATTAGCTCTTAGTGTCTATATCTATCAAGTGTTAAGTTCATTCTCAACACAGAATGAGAAAAAAGGAGAATGACTGAAAGGCAACTTGAAACAAACCAACATAATTTTCTGTTCTGTTTTTTTTACAGATTCTCATCTTTCAGTCTGTATCATTTCAGTGTCATCTGCTACAGAGAGGCACTTAGATAAGGAAGCAGGAGTTTTCTGATCACCCCCACCCCCCGATGGCTGTGACTTCCACGGGTAAGATCACATCAGGGTCTGAATGTTCATGACCTGGGTCCAGTGCCTTGTTCCTGTGTGGGAGTGGGGGTGGCGCATAAGGGTGGGTTTTCCCAGGCCCTGGACAATAAGGAATAGAAAGATTGAGAAACTACTCCAGCTCTGCTCTTCCCAGAAACAGCTGTGGTCACACATGGAGCCCAATATCATGACCCTGTAGCCCTTTTTTTGGGCAGTCAGCACAGTGCCTAGTACAAAAAAGCTGCCCAGTAAATCACAGTCGTGTGACTATATGAATGCACACATGATATAGTCTCTTGTGCACCAGGCAGGTGGTTACTGTTACTTGGTTAGGAGGGGAGGGGATCTATGGGGTCTGGGGTCTGTACTTGGTTAGAAGGGAAGGGAATCTATGGGGTCTGAGGTCTGTGCTGCCGTTTTGAAACTGCAGCTGATAGGGCCACAGTTGAATCAGGAAGGGAATGAGATGGTGGGGCAGGGCCAGGTCAGGTGTTCAAGCTCTTGAAAGATTACTTCCCTTCCTTTTTGGAAAATTAAAAAAAGCTTTAGCTCCAATGTCTTCAGGAAGCTGCTGCTGGTTTCAGCCAAGCTGAGGAACCATTGAGTGGAAACGTGAAAGGACTCATTGAGAGTGCTGGAGATGAGAAAGGAAGTTGGGCATTTTCACAGCTTCAGGATGAGACAACGTTTCAGCTGAATAATGACACCGGGAGAAATCTAGTCTTTCTGCATTGGTGCAGGTTGCCTGAAGGCGAAGCATTTACAGAAGGCAGTGTCTGAGTGCGCACTGAAACAAGTGTGGTTATGCAGACCACTGTTCTGGCCTGTTCTTTTCATTCTGGATGCTGTTAGAAGTTGAGGGACTAATTACAAGAAGAATGTTCTCCTCAAACACAGCTCGACAGCATTTGTTCCCTTTTCTCCCATCTGGAGCGTGGGGATGCTGGGCTCACCCACAGTCCTGAGTCCCAGGGTCTGACTCTAATATAAGCCTCTTCCCACACTCAGCATGAAAGCCAGGCAGCACCAGCCGGGTTCAGGAAGCTCACTGGGTTTCTGAACAGGACAGAGTATCCATCAGAAGCCCCTCGTTGACTTAAAATTCTGCATGAAATGCTGGAAAGCACAATCTCTCTCATTGCAGAAGCATCCCATTCTCTAGAGAGCCCGGCTTGAATTGCATGTTTGCAGAGGTACCGTTCAGACTTGTGGTGCATTTTCCTTTTCAACGGTGCATCCTCAGATGAGAGGTTTCTTCTCTCCTGCTCTGGGTGTCTTACAGGTGCTGTCATCTGTTTGGAGGCACTTAGTGACTCCCGGTCTGGGAGGTGTCATGGGAGGAATGCGGGCAGAGAGGCAGCCATGCCCATGAGTGCTCCTGGCAGCCACTTGAGCTTTCTGGGCCTCAGCTTCCTCATCTGTAGGATGGAGTGGTCACAGCGCCCACTTCGGGGGCAGCAGGGGATGAGGTGAGATGATGCAGCACCTGGGGTTGAAGTGACATGGCTGCTCAGTGAGCGGTCACTGGGGGAATAAACTGAGGCAGCCCCGTGGAGACACCACCTCGTGGGCTAGTGAGGACTGCACCACACACCTGTCCAGAGCCCAGGCATCCGGAAGCTATTCCCAGATCCAGGGAGATGAGATGTCCTTAGGGAACCCCAGGCTCTTGGCAGTTCTGATGCTCTGGAAATGAAATTGTAAGGAGCTGGCGTTCTTGCCTGAGTTCCGGGAGTCACATCCCATCAACTCTTGCTGGTTAATTTCCCTTCAAACTAAATCTGCCATCCATCCTCCCCCAGTTCCAGAAACCTCTTTCAGAGTATCTGAGAAGCTCCCCTCACCAGAGGCACAAAATCCCATCTCCACATGCAGTTTTGTCCCGGCATGTTTGATGGGGCTGAATCGCTGGCCACAGCCTCGCAGGAAGCCCTCCTGGAGTGGAGACAGTTGTTAAAGGGCCTGAATAAATCTGTCCTTGGACAACTATTAGATTATTTCTGGCGGACGGTAGTTACATCCAGAGAATTTGAAGTGGTGACGGTTATGTGTTCGCATACAAATCTATGATAAGGCAACTCTGGACCAATTCTGCCACGTATACACGGACATTCATTAGGAGGCAAACACAGAATGGCCCATATTAGACTCTTCTGTAAGCCCAGGAAGATCCTGATCTCCTGCTTTAAACCTGCCCCAGCGTCACCCTGCCGGAAGGGGTTACTAGAGGAAGGAAAAGGGAAGTCCTGGGGCAGCACCATGCTCAGCCATCCTCTGATCCACAGGCTGAACAGGGCCATGTGGGGACCGTGGGCACAGGCCAGCAGGCCTGTGTTTCCTCTACCTGTACATTCAGGGTTGGGGACATATCCCAAAATATATTAGAAAGTCCCCTCATCGCTAACAGAAGTGCTTTTCTAAGACCTGTAATGATTTGTAATAAGTTAGCAACTTCACCCGTAGATACCCACTTCTAATATTCATTACGCAAATAACAACACGTCTGGTGCTGATCACACTTAGCATTGGTAATGGCTGCTCTATAAACTCGCCAGCCCAGGGTGCAGACTCCTGGGGGCAGCAGACTCACCCAGGATAGAGAAGAAACAACCGTCCTCTGCAGTCCTTCTTTGTGTCTGGGGGAGGCAGATGGCAGCTCACAGGTAGAAGATGGAGGGAGGACGTCTGAGTGTGGTCGGGTGTGAGGGAGACAAGTCAGATGCGCTGGGGCTAAATGTGGGTTTGGCCTCTGAGATTCCAGTCATGAACTGCCTCTTATTCTAGGTGGGGGATTTCGGAAAACCTGAGTCCAGAAGGTTCAATAAACACACATCCAGAGCCAGTGAAACCTGCTCTACCCATGAATTTTAACTTCAGAGAATGGTAACTTGAGATTTAAGGAGAGTTCTTCATAGGATGGAAAGACTGGGAGCAATATCACCCCCGCCTCCCTAAGGAAAGACAGGTGTTTCCAAGGAAAGGCATGATGTGAGCATGTACTTTCCGGGGGGCCTGGGGGTGCCAGATGCCCTAAAAGCCAGTGAGGAGAATTCTTCTCAAATGCTGCTCGGATCCCTGAGAGCCTGGATGAGGATGCAGAACCCCAGGGGTCAGAGACACAGAGGGGTCACGTGCTAGTGGGCTGTCTTCCCTGGACCCTTACCTGGTACTCCCAAGAGATGGAGGCAGGATGTGAGTGTGGGAGAGCCCCTTGGTGTGTATTTTAATAAACTCAGTTTATTGATGTATTGTGGTGAGGGAGAACACATACCTTGGGGAAGTGTGGACTTCTCAGTAAGAGAGCATCAAAAGGACTTAGCCTAGGACTGGGACCTGTGTTAAGTGACTTGCGAAGTGGAGTTTCTTGAATTAGATGCTGTTAGGAAGTGGGGGTATTTCTGTGATTAAGCATTGTTATGGTTTGAATGTTTGCCCCCTTCAAAACTCATGTGAGAGCGCTGGGAAGTGGGACTGTTAAGAGGTGTTCAGCTCATGAATGGATTCATGCTATTATGATGGTTTACCTCCTCTCTGTCTCTCTGCCTTGTTATGATACAGCAAGAAAGTCCTCACCAGATGCCAGCACCTTGATATTGGACTTCCTAGACTCTAGAACTGTGAGCCAATATGCTTCTGTTTATTATAAATTTCCCAGTTTGTGGTATTCCTTTTTTGTTGTTGTTGTTGTTGAGACGGAGTCTCACTCTGTCACTCAGGCTGGAGTGCAGTGGCATAATCTCAGCTCACTGCAACCTCCACCTCCTGGGTTCAAGCTATTCTCCCACCTCAGCCTCCCTAGTAGCTGGGATTATAGGCACCCGTCATTATGCTTGGCTATTTTTTTTTTTTTTTTTTTTTTTGAGTAGAGACAGGGTTTTGCCATGTTGGCCAGGCTGGTCTTGAACTCCTGACCTCAAGTGATCCGCCCGCCTCACCTTCCAATGTGCTGAGATTACAGGTGCGAGCCACTGTGCCTGGTCCCAATCTGTGGTATTCTGTTATAGCAACAGAAAATGGATGAAGACAGGCATCTTAACAATTCTTAGATAGAAGCTAAGAGCAAGGCTGCGGCTGTGCTTGGTGCTGAGGCTGCAGTCTCTCACACTGGCCAAGATAGAGGGAACGTTGATTGTTTTGTGGTTTGGAACATGCTCGTGTTTTGTCTGTAATCTGATATGATCACAGTTGTTCTTGTTTTTGTCCTGCTTCATCATGTCACAGATGGCTCTGTGTGATTCAGGTGTTCCGTAAAGTGTGGGTTCACCAGGAGAACAGCTTCGCCTGACTGTGAGCACCAGGACGGCTCCCATCTGATGACATAACGACTTGGACAGATTGCAAGAGAATAGTGCAAAAGGCTGGTCTCAAAATGCTGCAGGCTGAATGCTTCCATTTGTGTAATATTATTCAAATGACACAGTTACAGAGAGGAAGCTTTTAAAGAATAGCAGATCAGCTTCAACTCCCATAAGTAAAATGGACTTAAGTTCCGAGAAGGTGGAGGATCAGGGGCGGCGGGCTCCAGGCTCAGTGGAGGTAGCAGGTGTTTCTGCTCAGCCTGGGCTGATCTTCTGCATTGGCTTGGTCTTGTGACCCCATACCCCCACTTTGTGGCACCTCCTGTCCTGGCTCTGACCCGCTCTCCAGCCCCCATC
Source organism: Theropithecus gelada (assembly GCF_003255815.1). NCBI lineage: Eukaryota > Metazoa > Chordata > Mammalia > Primates > Cercopithecidae > Theropithecus > Theropithecus gelada. The sequence continues at coordinate 90,636,801 of NC_037679.1, read as the reverse complement.
TGGGCCCTGATCCACCCCAGGTCTCTCCCAACATGGACACCTGAGGGCGACTGGTCCCCCCTTGCAGCTCTGAGGGTCCTGGATAGAGACGGAGGCTCTTTCCCAGCACTCCCTGTGCAAGTCCCAGCCTGGTTCTGATTGGCCACAGTGGGTCACATGTTTGTCCCAGAACCAATCACTGGGAATGGGATGGAGTTGCTTGATTGGTCAGACCTGCATCACATGACCCCTTTGTGAGGCCAGCACCCAACCACAGAAAAGCGGGGGGTGGTCACTGTGCAGAGAAGAGGTGCCAGCAGCAGAGTCCGCCCTGTCTGCTCTGTGGTTCCACATCCGTGCCTCTGAGGACCTTGGACTCCCAGAGCGAGGCCGCAGGGTGCGGAGAATGCCTGACAGGCTCCCTTGCCCTGCCTGTGGCCTGCGGAGGACCCCCAGGGACAGTGAGGGGGGCGCCTTGCCAGTCCTGACGTCCTCCTTATCGTAGGTCTTGTGTTCCTGACCCCATTTCTTCTCTGATTTTCAAATTAAAGTTAATGTTTTTTCTTTCAACTCCCACCCAAACCAAAATATTTTATTTTTAATTGACAAATAATAATAGTATATACATACGGGCTGACAGATACATGAAAAATGCTGATCATCCCGGCGCCTCCAGTCATGGCAGAGCTGAGGTTGGCGTGGGGCCGTGTCAGGGCGAGGGGCGTCTCTGGGCTGTGCCCGCAACCAAAACCTCCCACAGCAACCCTGCATCAGGGCCAGAGTGGCTGTACCGGGAGCTAGACACTGGTCCACAGGAAAAGCTGCCTTTGATGTGTCCCTGCCAGTGGGTGAACAGATCACCAAAGTCACAAAGTCGTGGGCCATAGGGCAGGACCCCGGCCTGTGTTTGTGGCCTAGACTGAGGCACAGCACAGTTGGGATTTCTGAAGTTCTCGCCCTTTGACCTGCTGCTTCTGAAGAGTGATGCTTTCAGGAGGGGATGAGGTCGTGGGGATTTGCCCTCTGAATGGGATCTGTGGCCTTCGAAAAGAGGCCTGATTTGGTTTGGATCCATGTCCCTTCCCGAATCTCACGTCGAATTGTATTGGAGGTGGGGCCTGGTGGGAGGTGATTGGATCATGGCGTGGATTGTTCATGAGTGGTTTAGCACCGGCCCTTTGCTGCTGCTGTCGTGACAGAGTTCTCATGAGATCTGGCTGTTTAAAAATGTGTGGCACCTCCCATCCCTCGGTGTTCCATTCGTGTGATATGCCGGCTTCCCCTTCGCCTTCCGCCACGATTGTGAGTTTCCTGAGGCCTCCCCAGAACCCAATTAGAAGCCACTATGCTTCCTGTACAGTCTGTGGAACCGCGAGCCAATTAAACCTCTTTTCTTTATAAATTACCCAATCTCAGGTGTTTCCTTACAGCAGCGTGAGAACGGCCTAATACAAGACCTGCTGAAGCTGCCTGTCCCTTCTCCCTGTGAGGATGCAGTGACAGGGTGCGCCCGAGAGCCCTCACCAGATAGGGAGGCCTCTGGCCCCTTGACCTTGGCCTTCCCGGCCTCCAGCACTGTGAGCAACACGTCTCTGTTGTTTCCAATGACTCAGTCTGAGGGATTTCGTTACGGCAGCCCAAATGGACTGAGACGCCTCCTCCACGTGTGTATTTCATAAACGTTATAAAACCAGCCCTGCCTCTCCTACCTCCCCTGCTCCTTTCCCAGCTCTAACAGGAAAGCTCGTCTGCCTCTGCTCCCAGCTGGTGGCGCTGACCGAGGCCATGGGCCCTGGTGGTTGATGAGGCGCGAAGCAGGGGCAGGCGCTTAGAGACTGGGTTTACTCCCTCTTCCCTGAAGTTCTACTGAGACACACGAGGGGCCACGTCTGGCTCATTGGCATCTTCTGGGCTGAGGAGTTAGCAGGGGGACAGAGAATGAGAGGCCATCATTGCTGCTGTTCGGGATGTGGGCAGGTCGGGGTGGTGCCAGCTGTGTGCACATGACCCCCACCGTCCTGGCCGCATTGACTGGGCTCCCTTCCACGCCCTGTCTCCTGCTGGGAGTCCTGTGTTCTGAGGGTCCACAGGCAGCAGTGGGCTGTATGGGAGGGGACCCTGAACAGCACTGAGGTCACCAGCTGGGCGGGGTCCTGGCTGCAGCCATCTCTCAGCCCAGGTTCCCTCTTACACATCAGTCAGGGCCTGGCCACACCCTCAGGGGCTGAGCCACTCTCTGGGGGAGCCACAAACAAGGACAGCTTCCTCCGCTGGAGGAGTTTCTGATTAGCTGGATGTGGTCATGACCCAAATGGGTGGAGTGCGCACGTCCAGGGCAAGGCGCACACCTGCTCTGAGGCAAGATCTGCCTGCGAGGCAGTGACTGTTGCAAAGGGAAAGGATTGTGGAATTTGAGCTTCCATCAGTGGCGTCTACAAAGAGCTCTGAGCAAGGCTGATTTTTCTTTTAAAATTTTTAAATTATTGTTTTTTAGAGTCAGAGTCTTGCTCTGTCACCCAGGCTGGAGTGCAGTGGTGCCATCACAGCTCACTGCAGCCTTGTGTTCCTGGGCTTAGGTGGTCCTCCCACCTCAGCCTCCCAAGTAGCTGGGACCACAGGCGTGTGCCACCCCACCTGGCTAATTTTTGTATTTTTTATAGAGACAGAGTCCTGCCGTGTTGCCCAGACTGGTCTCGAACTCCAGGACTCAAACTATCCTCCTGCTTCACCGTCTTAAAGTTCTGGGATTACAGGCGTGAGTGATTTTTCTTTCAGTGAATTGCTGTCAGCTGCGGGGAGGAGATGCCTTTGGGGCTGTGCGGTTGAGCTCCGCTGGTTCAGGGGCTGCAGCACCTCCCGGGGGCTGTGTGAGGGTCACCTGCCATCGCTTTACCAACCCAGCCCTTTAAAGAGTGTCAGAGGCTTCAGTGAGAGGTCCTCGCGCTTCCTGGAGGTCTGGGAGGACCATTCATCTTCTCCACCAAAATGCAGGAACGAAATGTCTTCAGAACAGACTCCAGGCCCCTCGGTCATCAAACTCCTGCTGAAGCATGGTCAGTTGGGAGGGGGTTTAAGGGATGTTCTGTGACAGAGGGTGGGAAGGGGAAGTTGTATTCAAGTCTGCTGTTGCTTGTTCTCCCTTTCTCCCTGCTGACTTAAACCTTCTAGAACCACAGGACCTGGGCAGAATAGGTCCGTGTCTCAGATGTTGCCCTGGTCATCTGGCTTTTACTTGTGACCGTGGTCAGTGACAGCTGGGGTTCTGAGGTGGCTCTGCCTGGCTCCTTCACCACCCACACGGCATGGGGCCTGGCGCCAAGAACCCAGCACCCCTGTGTCTCCCAGCCTTTCTAGAGCCCCTGTTGTCATTCCTGTGGAGACATTACTTCCAGGGTAATGGGGGCTCTCACCCCCAGAGCCCCCTGGTCACGCTGTGTTAATATCCATCAACCCTGGGACAACAGTTGTGGGGCTCGTGTGCAGAGGGCGTCACCAGGGAGATTTAAAATTTGAAGGCAGGCTGGGCGTGGTGGCTCACACCTGTAATCCCAGCACTTTGGGAGGTTGAGGCAGGTGGATGGCTTGAACTTGGGAGTTTGAGATCAGCCTAGCAACATGATGAGACCCCATCTCTACAAAAAACACAAAAATTAGCCAGGCATCATGGTATGCACCTGTGGTCCCAGCTACTTGGGAGGCTGAGGTGGGAGGATGGCTTGAGCCCAGGAGGTGGAGGCTGTAGTGAGCTGAGATTGCACCACTGCACTCCAGACTGGACAAGAAAGTGATACCCTGTCTCAAAAAGAGAAATCTGGAAGCGGCTCCCACCGTGGAGACTCTGTCTTGCTCACCGGAAGCCTGAGACTGGGCATGGGGTGGGGGTGGCCTTCATGTGTCCCTCGAATTTTACTCCCCAGCTCTAGAGGGGCCCAAGGGCTGCATCCATGAGAAGGAGGGACGCCTTTTCCAGTCACTCAAAAGCTCTGGGGCCGAGCTGCCACCCTGCCAGGCAGCAGCTGCAGGAGCTGTGCTGGTCAGCATGGTCCTGGCCAGTGCAGCAGGGGAGCTGGTGGAGGGGCAGGTCCAGCCAGAGCCCAGCTGCACGGTGTCCGGAATTCACGGCTCAGCGGGGCTTGAGGAGCCAGATCCCCCGGGTGTGTGGAGGAGGAGAGACGCTGTAGCCCCGGTCAGCGGCCAGCAGGCCCACAGGGCCAGGGAGGCCATGGCGGTATGTGCTGGGGGCATGCAAACCCGCAGCCCACCTGACCGAGGACAGCGGCCGCCGCTGCTGGGTTCGTTCCGCTCCTTGCAGGCTCGGCGCTGTCGGGTTTCTGAATTTTCAAGCAAAGCCAGAAATCCAGGTTTTGACCTGAAATCTGATTCTTAAAAGTTGGTGCAATTTCAAAGAGATTTTACAACAGACTGTTCAGACCCTAAAAATACTTCGGACACTACAAGATGTCCGTGGCCACCACTGTGCAGTCTCTGCTAGAGTGAAGTTTCTGGATCGAAGGCATCTTCTTTCTTCGGGTGGAAACAGATGCTTTATTTCTTGACAGAAGGAACTGACAACTGTCCTTCCAAGACAGGTTATTCCTCCTTAAAGATGAAGAGTGTGTTTCAGCCCTATTGTTGGGGAGTTTTAATTACTAGCCTTTCTTGGGTTTGTGTGTCTGAGGCACCACAAGTGGCCCCGGAATGTTCTATGCAGTGACAACCATTTGCTGGGGAAGGCCAGCAAAGCCAGAAAATCTAAGGGTGTCCTTCCACAGCCAGAGTCCAGCTGGGACAGATCAGTCCCACCCCATGCTCTAGCGGGAGGGGTGCTGGCTGCTTAGGAATCACATCCTTGTTTATTTACCAAAAAAAAAATCAGTTCTATAGTAAGCCATTCAGAGAAGAAAATGTACTAATTGTCCAAACCCAGACTCTACCTGTGGGCACATCGGATGGGGTTTGCTTTGTTGAGGACGGCAGGTTACCATTGAAAAGAGGACTGTGTGCTCTCTCGAGGGTCTACCTTAGAAGACGAAGTGATTCTGAGGTTCTGCTTCGGGAGAATAGATGACTGCCGCATCTTCCTTCGAGGTACAGTGAAGCTGAGAAGGTAGTTAAGTTTGCAGCCTTGGTGAATAATGGTACAGTTTCTTCTTTTTACTCTGTGCTTGTGATGGTCTAGAAGTCCAGTACTGCTTTAAACGCAACTCACATATTTTCATGTTTTATGTTTTTATTTATATATTCACTTATTATGTATATTTATATGCTTAATTTTTTTGCGACTTCGTCTCTGATTTTAGATTATTTAGACATGTGTTGTTCAATTTCCAGATATTTGGGGATTTTCCAGATGTCTTGCTGTTATTGATTTCCACTTGAATTCTATTATGCCTCAAGAACGTACTTTCATGAGTTACATGTTTTCATCGGATGGCCTGATTTTGCGAGTGCCTCTGTGCACTGGAGAACGATGCTCATTCTGCAGTTACCGACTGCAGTGTCCTGGAGTGTCCGTGAAGTCAAGGTGGTTGGTTGATAATGCTGCTCAGGTCATCAACAACCTTACTGATTTTCTGCCTACTTGTTTTATCCGTTTCCGAGAGTGCAGAATAGGGGAGTCCTCCTCTAGTTGTGAATTTGTCAATTTTCCCTTTCAGTCCTGGCAGTTTTTGCCTCATGTAATTTGAAGTTCTGTTGTTAGGCAGTGGATATTTAGGATCGTCCTGACTTCCTGGCACGTGTACCTGTTTGTCAGTGTAGAATCTCCTTGTTCTGAAGTCCACTTGGCCTGGAATCAATGTTTCACTCCAGCTTTCTTTCAGGTGGTGCTAGCATAGTATTCCTTCTCCTTGGTTTACTCCTGGTGGATGTATGTTTTCATGTTTAAAATGGGTTTCTTGTAAACAGCCTGTATTTGATGCTTGCCTATTTCTGTCCAGTCTGGCATTCTCTGCATGTTAACTGGTGGCTTTGACCACCCACATTTAAAAGGATTATTGATGGAACGAGAGTAATAACTACCATCTTGTCAGTTGTCTTGTATTTTTCCATTTGTTCTGTTTTTTCCCTTTCTTTCTGCCTTGCCTGAGTTTAATGGTACATTTGTTATTATTCCATTTCAACTTCTCAGCTGATATTATGTAGAACCTGTTTTAAAACATTTGGTTGTGAATTGTGGTTTGTAATATTCATTTTTTAAATAATCTGAGTCCACCTCCAAGTAATATACTATTGCTTCACTGGAAGCATGCGGACCTGGTAGCGGGATGTCCCCAACCCCTCTGCCATGGTACGGACCTCATAACAGGATGTCCCCATCCCCTCTGCCATCGTGCAGACCTTATGGCAGGATGTCTGCTTCAGAGCAGCTGCTGTCCACTGATCATCTTATTCGTGGCTTCTTATCATGGTGGTGGGATGTGGGGCACATTCTCTGATGCTCTGGTCAGGCCTTACGGGGGTGGGGAGCTGTAAAATGGGATCTGGGGTCTGGCATCCCAAGTGACCCTTCCCCTCTCTCAGGGCAGAGCTGTTTCTGTTTCCTTGTTCCCCTCCCTATCTGCAGTGGGATCCCCGGGGGCTCCCAGCACTGGCGCCGTGGTCCCATCCGCCCTGGGTGGCGTCTCCATAGCAGCCCAGCCCTCCCCACTGCAGCGCTGCTTCGGGATGGGCCCCAGTTCTCCCTGTGGGCCCCGGCTGGGTTTCCCAGAGAAAAGGCCTGGAACCTGCGGGTGTGGAGCCCCAGGTCTGCTGCTGTGTGTGCCTCTGAGTCTCCCACCAGCCCGCAGTCCATGACTAGCACGTTTCCATTTTCACTTCAACCTCCCAGGCAGGTGTTCGGGGCCTCTTCTCCCTGCAGGCGCCGGTCTCTTTCCCCCTCTAGGTTCCGGGTCAGTCTCAGTTCCCACGGACTCAAGGAGAGCAGTCCTGCAGCTTTTTCTTCTTGTTGTCCGGGTGGAGCAACACCCTTTCCTACTTTCTGCTTCCCTAAACTTCAGCCATAGTTCAGGACAAGGCTTTTAAAATAGCTTCTGCTGAGATGTAAAACAAAACAAAGGCCGAGAATTCCATTCAGCTTCAATCACCAGCTGAAATACAACATCACATTGTATTCCTGCTTCAGCATCCAGAGAAGGCAGCCTCCGTTTTCACCTGAGCTGAAATGAGGATCCTGAGTGGCCGCTCAAGCCGTTTCTTCCACGTCTGGGTAAGTAGCTTGTGGCTGTTCTGACGAGTGAGAAAAGGCCCTGGTGTTTGGCTCACGCACTCCTCGCCGCCAGGGCCTCTTCCGACTTGTAGCAGGATGAGCCCGCACCGTCCAGCCAGGCAAGGGTGAGGACAAGGGAAGAGCGGCCAGGCCTACTTGTTTTGCATTTTCTGGAAATGCCAGATTTGTGCCACTCTCAGCTGCTGTCTCCCACTTAACTGCGCTGATGCAGGAACAGAGGCTGTGGTGAGCCGCCACTCCTCCCGTGATGCCACAGCCAGTGTGATTGTCCTGGCGAGGTGGAAGACATGTGCACGCCGAATGAGACCAGACGGACCCAGGCTGGTGAGCAGGGGGATAAATACCCTCAGCAAAGTCTCTGGAGAATTCGAAGGGATGATGGACTGTAACAGCCCACAATGCGAGCAGCATCAGCGTTATGGAAATGCTTCCTTCTGGGTCTTAAATACAGAGGCCAAGAAACAACAAAGGGTCCACTGTCCCTCGTTAATCACTTGGACACACTCTAGAGTTTCTGGAATATGCAGCCAGCATTTGTTATTCCCACAGAAGTCTGGAGCCCGTTGGCTTCCATTCCAGTTGTCCAGACAGCAGCGGGGTCGTCTTTGCCAGTGGTCTGGTTTGCTCTCTCCTCTTCTGCCGTCTTCCATCCAGCCCAGGCAGCAGGGCCATGGATGCTGTTGGTCCAGGTTTCCCAGGGCCGGCGGGAGGTCCACTCTGCCCTGTTGCTCCAGAAACTTCCAGTGTCTTTGAGACCATGCTCCTGCCGGCAGGAGGGCAGTAGGCATGAGTCGGGACTTCCTGTGGCAGGTGCTGGAAATCCCGGCAGGTGGGCTTAGCGGGAACTGCAGAAGACAGTGGGACAGACAGGGTCCTGCCCTCTGGAGTTGACATTCTAGCTGCAAACATGGTCCTTAAACCAGGCAATCCACAGAGAGGCCCATCATCACAGAGGGAGGTGGGAGTGATGAGCGGAGGCCCAACCCAAGGGCCTGTACTGTGTTCCCAGGGCGTCTGGGGACGAGACAGTCACCCTGAGACCCAAGGAGTGAAACAGGGAAGGAGGGCTTCCTAGGCAGAGGACAGTGAGCACAAAGACCCTGAGGTTCAAGCCCCCAGAAGGAGGCCTCTGAGGCTGCAGCAGAGTGAGCTGGGGAGAGGGGTGCGAGGGGAGGCTGGTGTGGGCTCGGCTGTATCTGACCCGGCCTCTGGGAGGTGGTGTGGGCTCGGCCGTGGCTGATCCGGTCTCTGGGAGGTGGTGTGGGCTTGACCGTGGCTGATCTGGTCTCTGGGAGGTGATATGGGTTCGGCCGTGGCTGACCCGGCCTCTGGGAGGTGGTGTGGGCTCGGCCGTGGCTGATCCGGTCTCTGGGAGGTGATATGGGTTCGGCTGTGGCTGATCCGGTCTCTGGGAGGTGGTGTGGGCTTGACCGTGACTGACCTGGTCTCTGGGAGGTGGTGTGGGTTCGGCCGTGGCTGATCCGGTCTCTGGGAGGTGGTGTGGGCTCGGCCGTGGCTGATCCGGCCTCTGGGAGGTGATGGGTGAGGGCTTCTTCCCTGCTGTTCCAACCTCCAGACCCATCTACTCCAGAGGAGACCTCTGTTTCCCACACTTGCTCATCTCCCCGGACCCCCGACTTTCAGGTTCCTTGGGACACACGTGGGCCTGCCTTCCTGCTTCAGGAGCATGTGTGGGGAAAGCAGACACCCAGCCCTGCTGCCCTGTCCTGCAGTGTAGACTTTTGGTGAGAGTCATAGGAACTGATTCTGAAATGGTAGGAATTGGGGTCCTGACCAGTTGAGGGAGACACCAGGAGCAACTGTAAAGTACCATAATCCTCATTTAAATATGTCCCTTTCATTTTGAGTTCCTGACAATTTAGGCATAACCTGAATTGAATCTGACCCTCGCATTAGAGACAGACAAAGGTACCAGGCAGATGCCTGCCTGATTTAAGAGAACTGCCATCCCCAGGCATCTAAAACATTGATTTTCTTGTTGTTGTATTAAATTTTCATTATAAATTGGTTTTATTCACTAAAGCAATGATCCTGTTAGTAATCCTAGCTCTGGTCACCACTGCATGACTTGGGAGTGAGGAAGCCAGGCTTTTAGGAACAGCGAGTGTCTTTATTGTGGCTGTGCCACAGCGTTGCAGTGGGAGGATCGGGAGGGCACCCGTGTTACTGGCACTCACCACGCGCAGACGCCCTATGGCGGCGATGCCTGGGACCTCGTCTCACTCGCTCAAGATCCTGGGAGACGTGTCATCATCCTCATCCTACAAACACAGAACAGGCAGATAAGGCCGTTCCGATTTTCCAGAGGACCCCAGAATTTTTAAAAGACGAAGAAAAGTGCCCTGAACACAGCGGTGGACCCCGTAGCAGAAGGAAGTTAGTGGCCTTGACTTCCCCTTGCTGTCTGTTGCCTTGCAACCCCCGCCCCCATTCAGGACGCTGTGGAGCTAACCCCCCCCAAGGGGGCAAGGGACAGGATGTGCTGGAGCCTCTGCCAGAGACGCCCTCAGTGCTCAGCCCAGCCCCAGCAGGTTCCCAGCAAGCAGGGGGCATTGGCAGGAGATGATGTCCTCTCTGCCATGGCTCACACAGCCGAAGGCCCAGGGTGGGGCAGGAGGTGAGAGCCAGGCACTGTGCTGGGGTACACACACGAGCACCCATGCACACACACACACACACACGAGCACCCATGCACGCACACACACACACACGAGCACCCATGCACGCACACACACACACATGAGCACCCATGCACACACACACACACGAGCACACGCGCACATATATGCATTCTTAACCCTTTCAACGACGAGAGTAACGTCCTGGCGTGCTCTGGGCTGCCCACCTGGAGAAGGGGCGGGGGTCTCTGAGAGGGAGTCCACCCACACAACTCACTGCCATCGGGGTGTCCTGACCCACATCTGTTAGGGCCCAGCCAATTGCAGGTGACAGAAATCCCAGCATGCACTGGCCTAAGCAGAAGGGGGACTGACTGACGCAGGTGACTGTAAAGTCCAGAACTGAGAGGCTTTGGCGTGGCAGGAATTGTTTGGTAATTGCAGCACCAGGGCCCAGCTTCTCCTTCGCATCCTCCGTGTTGGCTTCAGACTGAGGTCGACTCTGCCCCCTCGGTGGCAGAATGGCTGTGGCAGGGGTTCAGGCCCATGGGAGAGTCCCTGTCCCACCTGCTCAGAGGCCTGCGCCTGGAGGAGGAGGGGGACTCAGGCTGGGCCTGTGCCCTCCCTGAGCCAGACCCTGTAGAGGGGATTCACTCATCACCCTGACCTGAATCTCATCGTCCACCTTGGCTCTGGGGTGCAGCCAGCACCCCTAAACCACAGGGCCTGAAAGCTGGGGCACTGCTCCTCACAGGGAATTTGGAGCAGTTACGAACTTTTTGGCCTGAATGCTGGGTAGCCATGACCAATAAATGGACGTCACACTTGGGATGAGGCCTTCACTTCTGGAGCAAGAGGGAGCATCGGGCAAGCCTGCCCTGGAGGCGTTGACGGAGTACGGGTGACCCCCACCCTGGGGTCGGGACACAGAGAGGGGCTGAAATGTGAAGACAGAGCATGTGACTTCCACTGACCCCACCGTACTGAAATTTTGTTGTGGATGGTCATTTCCATCTTACAGAATTTAAACTAAAACTACTTAAAGTGCCAGCAACTTTCAGATTTCCCAGGTCTGACATAAAGTTACTTTTGCATCCCCATATCTTTCTTAATCTGAAAAGAAAAACAGTAAATATGTCAGCAGCAAATCGATGACAGAATTATTCTGTAATGAATTCCAAACACTGTAAATTAAATGGATAAGAGGCTGCAGCCTTCCTGGGCTTGTTCAGCCCCTGGACACCTTTGAGGGCTGTGCCCTGTGTGAGAAAAGATGCTTGTGGGGTCAGGAGCCTTGTCCTTTCCTCTTCCATTGGCCACAGGGGCTGGTCCCCTGGCCCTCTGGCGACCTAGCCAGGGAGGAGCCTGACCCTTGGTCACTCCAACCCTCGGCTCCTGAGGCCCTCATCCCGGCATTCAAGATTGGCCAGTCTGTCCCTGGCTCTTTTTTTGTTGTTGTTGTTAATGTTTAAAATTTTTAATCTTTTAAATTGATACATAATAGATGTACATATTTTGGGGATACATGTGATAATTTCATACAGTCATATAGTCAAATCAAGGTAATTGGGATGTCCATCACCTGAAATATTTATATTTTCTTTATGCTGGGGACATTCGAATTGTTCTCTTCTGGCTATTTGGAAATGTACAACAGATTAATGTTAATGGTAGCCACTCTGCTGATCTACCAAACACCAGGTCTTCCTGCATATACCACACTGCAGATTGTACCGACTCATCCACCTCTCTTCCCTACCGTTCCCTCCCTCTGGGATTTGTACTCACTCATCTACCTCTCTTCCCTACCCTTCCCACCCTCTGGTAACCACCAGTCTACTCTCTGTCTTCATGAGATCCACTGTTTTAGCGTCCACATAGGAGTGAGAACATATGTGACATTTGTCTTTCTGTGCTTGGCTTGTTTCACTTAACATGATGACCTCCAGTTCCATCTGTGTTGCTGCAAACGACAGGATCTCATTCTTGTTTCTGGCTGAACAGCGCTCCACTGTGTATATGCACAACATTTTCTTATCCATTCATCCACTGGTGAGCATTTAGGTTGATTCCATATTTTGGCTATTGTGACTAGTGCTGCATTCAATATGGAAGTACAGATATCACTTAAATATTGATTTCTTTTCTTTTGGATATATACCCAGTACTAGTGGAATTACTGGATCATAGAAAACTGGTTTTCTGAGGAACCTCCATACTGTTTTCCATAGTGATGGTACTAATTTACATTCCCACCAACAGTGTACAAGGGTTCCCCTTTCTCCATATCCTCAACAGCATCCGTTATTCCCTTAGATAAAAGCCATTCTAACTGGGGTGAGACAATAGCTCATTGTGGTTTTGATTTGCATTTCTTGGATGATTAGCGATGCTGATTATTTTTCATATACTTGTGGCTATTTGTATGTCTTCTTTTGTGAAATGTCTATTTGGATATTTTGCCCCTTTTCTAATCAGTTTATTTATTATTATTATTATTTGCTATAGAGTTGTTTGAACTCCTTATATATTTTGGTTTTTAATCCCTTGTTAGACAGATAGTTTGCAAATATTTTCTCCCATTCTGTGGGTTGTCTCTACTTTGTTGCTTTGCTGTGCAGAAGTTTTTTTTTAGCTTGATGTAATCCCAGTTGTCTATTTTTGCTTTTGTTGCCTATGCTTTTGAGGTCTTACTCAAAAAAATATTTGCCCAGACCAATGTCCTGTGGCATTTCCTCAATGTTTTCTTTTGGTAGTTTCATAGCTTCAGGTTGAAGCTTTGAAGTCTTTAATCCATTTTGATTTTATTTTTCTACGTGGTGAGAGATAGGAATCTAGTTTCATTCTTCCACATATGGTTATATGGTTTTCCCGGAAACATTTATTAGAGGGATTAGAGGGACTGCCCTTTCCACATTGTGTGTTCTTGGTGCCTTTGGTAAAAGTGACTTGATTGTAAATGTGTGGATTTTTATTTGGGTTCTCTATTCTGTTCCATTGGTCTATGTGTCTGTTTTTAGGCCAGTACCACGCCTATTTGCTTACCAAGCTTTGCAGCATATTGAACTCAGGTAATATGATACCTCCAGCTTTGTTCCTTTGCTCAGGATGGCTTTGTTTATTCAGGGTCTTTTGTGGTTATATTAATTTTAGGATTGTTTTTCTATTTCTGTGAAGAATGTCACTGGTATTTTGATAGAGATTGCATTGAACCTGTGAATTGCTTTGGGTAGCGTTGTCATTTTAATGATGTTAACTCTTCCAATCCATGAACATGGAATATCTTTCTATTTTCTGGTGTCCTCTTCGATTTCTTTCATCAATGTTTTATAGTTTATTTGTATAGATTGTTCACAATCTATACAAATATGATTAAATTTATTCTTAGGAATTTTATGTTCTTTGTAGCTGTTATAAATGGGGTTGCTTTCTTGATTTCCTTTTCAAATTGTCCACTGCTGGTATATATAAATGCTACTGATTTTTGTACATTGATTTTGTATCATGCAGGTTTCCTGAATTTGTGTATCAGTTCACATAGGTTTTTGGTAGAGTCTTTAGGTTTTTCTAAATATAAAATCATGTCATCTGCAAACAAGAATAATTTGACTTCTTCCATTACAATTTGAATGTTCTTTATTTCTTTCTGTTGCCTAGTTGCTCTGGTTGGGACTTCTAGTATTATGTTATTTATTTATTTATTTATTTATTTATTTATTTATTTGAGATGGAGTCTCGCTCTGTTGCCCAGGCTGGTTTAGTGTAAAACCAACACTGAAAAAACTATTCAAGAAACTCCACTTTAATTGAATCCCTCAAATTTTGACACTTGTCTCAGTTTACATGCTTTATATTGCTTATCTCTCAATGGGTTGCTGTAGCTACTTTTGTATTTGATAGATTTGTCTTTTAGGCTTCATACTAGAGTTATGAGTGGATTGTATATCACAATTACGGTACTGGAGTAGTCTGGGGTTTTCATTGTACTGAATTTTACCATTAGGTTTTGTTTCTTCAAGTATTTTCTTTTTGCATGTTAGGTTTTTTTTTTTAGTCTTGTTTAATTTTTTTATTTCAACTTTTATTTTAGATTTAGGGGTACATCTGCAGGTTTGTTACATGGGTATGTTCTGTGATGCTGAGGTTTGGGGTACAATTGATCACATCACACAGGTACTAAGCACAGTACCCAAGCATTTTTCAACCCTTGCCCCTTCCCTCCCTCTCCCTATGGTAGTCCCCAGGATCTGTTGGGTCCATCTTCATGTCCATGAGTACCCAGTGTTTAACTCCCACTTATAAGTGAGAACTTGCAGAGTTTGATTTTTTTGTTCCTGCATTAATTTGCTTAAGATAGTGGCCTCCAGCTGCATCTATGTTGCTGCAAGGGACATGATTTCATTCTTTTTTGTATGTGTGGCATTTTCTTTTCTTTTTTTTTTTTTTTTTTGAGACGGAGTCTTGCTCTGTCACCCAGGCTGGAGTGCAGTGGCGCGATCTCGGCTCACTGCAAGCTCCGCCTCCCAGGTTTACGCCATTCTCCTGCCTCAGCCTCCTGAGTAGCTGGGACTACAGGCGCCCGCCACCGTGCTTGGCTAATGTTTTTTGTATTTTTAGTAGAGATGGGGTTTCACCATGGTCTCGATCTCCTGACCTTGTGATCCACCCACCTCGGCCTCCCAAAGTGCTGGGATTACAGGCGTGAGCCACTGCGCCCGGCCAACATTTTTTTTTCTTTCAGATTTAAGAACTCCCCTTAATGTTTCTTGTAAAACAGGTCTGGTGGTGGTGAATTCTCCTAGCTTTTGCTTGCCTGGGAAAGACTTTATCTCCCCCTCATATTTGAAGAATAGCTTTGCTAGATAGAGTATTCTTGGATGGCAGCTTTTTTCTTTTAGTACTTTGAAAATTTTGTCCCACTCCCTCCTGGTCTGCATGGTTTCCACTGAGAAGTCTGTTGCCAGACAAACTGGAATTCCTTTATATGTTATTTACTTATTCTCTCTTGCTGCTTTTAGGATCCTCTCTTTGTCCTTGACCCTTGAGAGTTTATGCTCTGGGTAAAGGATTACCCAGGTGCCGAGGCAAGAGAGTGAAGGCACAAACTGTTTCAGTATAATAAAGAAAATAGAATAAGAATAGTCATAATACAAATTAAATATAGAGATGATCATGGACATTATCAATCATTAGTATAAACATTATTAATCGTTAGCTTTTAATATTACTCTTTGTTGTGTTACTCATATTACCAAGGAATAACCGGTGGGTATAGAGTCAGGTGCTGAAGGGACATTGTAAGAAGTGACCTAGAAGGCAAGAAGTGGGCCCTGTGTCACACCCGCATAAGGGCTGCTTGAGGGCTCCTTGGTCAAGTGGTAACACCAGTGCCTGGGAAGGCACCATGAAAGGGAGTCTGCTTTCCTTGGAGGAGTCAGGGAACACTCTGCTCCACCAGCTTCTTGTGGGAGGCTGGATATTATCCAGGCCTGCCCACAGTCATTCGGAGGTTTAAACCCCCTCTGTGTGGTGCTGTGCTTCAATGGTCACACTCCTTGTCCACTTTCACATTCCTCCCATACTACTGGTTCTTCTTTGAACTTCTTAGTAGGTAGTGGTAGAAGAAATAGTGAAAGTCTTAAAGTCTTTGATCTTTCTTATAAGTGCATAGAAGAAAATGTTGATATATGCTGCCTTCCCTCTCTGCTTCAGCTACCTAAAAGGGAAGGGCCCCCTGTCCCATGATCACGTGACTTGCTCGACCTTCTCAATCACTTGGACAACTCACCCTCCTTACCCTGCCACCTTGTCTTGTATGCAATAAATATCAGCACGCCCAGTCATTCAGGGCCACTACCGGTCTCTGCATCTTGGTGGTGGTGATACCCCCGGGCCCAGCTGTTTTCTCCTTATCTCTTTGTCTTGTGTCTTTATTTCTTACAATCTCATGTCTCCACACATGGGGAGAACAGCCGCAAAGCCCCATAGGGCTGGACCCTACATATGCCTTGAGGTAGTTTTATTTGGGTCAAATCTGTTTGGTGTTCTTTGTTCTTCCTGAATACGGATATGTATTAGTCCATTCTCACGCTACTATAAAGAATTGCATGAGACTGGGTAATTTATTTAATTGAGTCACAGTTCCACCTGGCTGGGGAGGGCTCAGGAAACTTACAATTATGGCGGAATGCAAAGGGAACTTGGGCATCTTCTTCACGAGGCAGCCCGAGGGAGAACAAACACAGCAGAAACTACCACACACTTATAAAACCATCAGATCTCATGAGAACCCCCTCGCTATAATGAGAACAGCATGGGGGAAACCGTCCCCTTGGTCCAATGACCTCTACTTCGTCTCTCCACTGACACATGGGGATTGTGGGGATTATAATTCAAGGTGAGATTTGGGTGGAGATGCAAAGCCTAGCCATATCAGGATATTTATGTCTTTCTCAAGTTTTGAAAAGCTTTTTGTAGTATTTCTTTGAATAATCTTTCCACTCCTTGCTTTTGCTCAGCTTCCTCTTGAACACCAATAATTCTTAGATTTGAGCCAGGTGTGGTTGCTCAAATCTGTAATTCTGGTACTTTGGGAGGCTGAGGTGGGAGTGAGAGGATCGCCTGAGCCCAGGAGTTTGGGATCAGCCTGGGCAACATAATGTGACCTGGTCTCTACAAAAATCTAAATAAATTAGCTGGGCATGGTGGTTGCAGGCCTGTGGTTCCAGCTATTCAGCATGCTGAGGTGGGAGGGTCCTTTCAGCCTGGGTGGTCAAGGCTGCAGTAAGCTGTGATTGCACTACTGCACTCCAGTCTGAGCAATGAAGGCAAGACCTGTCTCTCACAAAAAAAAAAAAAAAAAAAAAAAAATTCTTAGATTTGATCTTTTGAGGTAATTTTCTGTATCATGTAGGCAACCTTCATTTCTTTTCATCCTTTTTTTCTCCTCTATAATTTCAAATAGCCTGTCTTCAAGCTCACTGATTATTTTCTCTGCTTGCTTCATTCTGCTGTTGAGAGCCTCTAATACATTTTTCAGTTCAGTAAATGTATTTCTCACTTTTAAGATTTCTGTTTGATTTTTAAAATTATTTCAATGTTTTAGTTCAATTTCTCTGACAGATGTCTTAAGTGTTATGTTGGAGGTCACCGAGTTTCCTTAAAACTGTAATTTTGAATTCTTGGTGAGAGAGCTCGTTATCACTGTCTCATATGGAGCCAGTCACTGGTTTCTTGCTTTGTCCATTTGGGGAGACCATGGTTCCCTGTTTGCTGTTGTTTCTTGTGAATGTATATTTATGTCTTTGCATTGAAGATTATTTATTCCAGTGTTCTCTATCTGGCTTGGCTTGTGTTTTTATTGGGTATGTTTGCAATTTACCTGTTGAATTTCTTATTTTTTTTTTCCTGCTAGGTTGCTGCCCCTTTTTAGTAGTGCATGATCCCTTAACCTCAGGTTTGCCTTGGCTCTAGCAAACTATCGGAGTGCTCCTTGTCTGAATGGGGAAGGTTCCAAAAGGGATATCCCAGTAGTGTGGGAAGGCTGGCTCGGGGTCGTGCCCAGGGGTCCTGTGGAACATACCTCCTACGGCATTGTGCTGCTGAATAGTCACTCTGGCTTGGTGTCTCCTTTGACGAGTTACAGAGCAGAGTTTCCGGGGCTGGGATGGTAGTCCCACCTCCACGCTTTGTCTCTGCCTGTCCTCAGGAATATTTCTCCCTTCAGGCCCTCTCTCAGTGCTTCCAGGGGCTGAGACAGAGACAAGTTTCCTGCCAGGGACTCTAAGATCGGGGGGAAGGCAATTGCCCACCTCAAGTTCACTTTTTCCAGTGTAGAAACTGAGACAGGGGAAATTTTTCATGTGCTTGGTGCTGGGCCATGGAAGGCAGGGGCATCATGGATATGAAAATTTGATTCTCTTACCATCTTCTCAGAGTTTTGTCCCTTCTCTGTGGCCCTGGGAAGTGGCCCATCCTCACATTTGAGTTCTAGGATATTGCTGGGGATCATCTTGGCCCTGTATGTTTGTTTTTAGTTTTCTGTGGCAGTGGGTAGGGATGGGGGATGGTGAAGCCAGCTTGCTTCTATGTCACCATTTTTTTAAAAAATTGAGACAGAGTCTCACTCTGTCACCCAGCCTGGAGTGCAGTGGCATGATCTCACTGCAGCCTCCACCTCCTGGGTTCAAGCAATTCTCCTGCTTCAGCCTCCCAAGTAGCTGGGATTACAGGTATGAGCCATTGGACCTGGCTCTATGTCACTATTTTGGAACCAGAAGTCTGTCCCCAGCTCTTGTCTCCAGCAAAGTCTCTCACTCTCCTTTCTAAACCCTGGCACCCTTGAGACTTTCACTGTCCCCAGAGAGACACACCTGTGTGTCCACCCTGCACCTGTGTACCACCTGTCTCTAACCTGCTGCTCCCTCCCTCTCTGCCATCAGTGCCCACCTGCTCCTCAGGTCCAGTTCAGACCTTGTTTGTACAAGGTCACTCGGAACTGCTGGGGTGCTCAGTGTCAGCTAGTGTAGGTAATGGGTGGCAGGTGTGCAGAACGCCCTAGACAGGCACTGAGCTAAGCCTTTGATCTACCGTCGTCTCGGTTAATCCTCTCAATACTCTGTGAGACAGGACGTGTGTGTGTGGCCCTGCCTCCGAAGAGTCATTCACCAACTTAGCAAATATTTATGGAAGACTCACTGGGGATTTGTTAAAGTCACTGCTTTATTTGAGCTTTCATTCTAGTCAGGGATGATAGACAAATGATGCCCATCATAAGTAAGTATTGAAACTGTTAGAAGTCTGAACGTGCCTTGGATGAATACAGCCATGGCTCTGTTCAGGGGTGGATGAGGCCGTCAGGGCTGAGGAAGTTCCATTTAAATTATCTGGTCAGGCAAGGCCTTGCTGAGGTGATATCTGAGCAAACATAAAGGCACACATTAGCCCCATGGACAGCTAGGGCGTGGACCTTGGGCAGATGAAGATTGTAGGGAGGGGGGCAGTCAGGGGCCCAGATGCTGGGCGTACAGAGTGAGGGGCAGAGGAGCAGGAAGTGAGGCCAGAGGCAGCATGGCCCTGGGATGCCTCACCTTGCTGTGAATGCTACAGCCAGGTCCTCTGAGAACAGTCCCAACACAGGAGTGTATTAACATCTCAGTTCCCAGAGCACTTTTAATTTCATTTCATTCACTCAGGTATCCATTAACACCCTTCTTCTTATGTGCTGTATTAGGGTTCTCTAGAGGGACAGAATTAATGGAATACACACACACACACACACACACACACACATATATGTGTGTGTGTATATATATATAATATATATATATAATATATATATAAAGCGGAGCTTATTAAATATTAACTCGCACGATCACAAGGTCCCACAATAGGCCATCTGCAGGCTGAGGAGCAAGGAGAACCAGTCTGAGTTCTCAAACTGAAGAACTTGGAGTCCAGTGTTTGAGGGCAGGGAGCATCCAGCGCAGGAGAAAGGTGTAGGCTGGGCGGCTAGGCTGGTCTCTCTTTTCACATTCTTCTGCCTGCTTGTATTCGAGTCAAGCTGGCAGCTGATGAGATGGTGCCCACCCAGATTGAGGGTGAGTCTGCCTTTCCCGGTTCACTGACTCAAATGTGAATCTCCTTTGGCGACACCCTCACAGACACACCCAGGATCAATACTTTGCATCCTTCAATCCCATCAGGTTGATACTAAGTAGTAACCATCACACCTGCATTCATCATGTGCACATGCTGGTTAGGATCTGAGGGTACAGACCAGACTCCTGTTCCCCAGTTAGGATCTGAGGGTACAGACCAGACTCCTGTTCCCTGGTTAGGATCTGAGGGTAGAGACCAGGCTCCTGTTCCCCGGTTAGGATCTGAGGGTACAGACCAGACTCCTGTTCCCCAGTTAGGATCTGAGGGTACAGACCAGACTCCTGTTCCCTGGTTAGGATCTGAGGGTAGAGACCAGGCTCCTGTTCCCTGGTTAGGATCTGAGGGTGCAGACCAGGCTTCTGTTGCCCGGTTAGGATCTGAGGGTACAGACCAGGCTCCTGTTCTCTGGGAACTGGCATCCCAGCAAGGACAGGTAGTAAACAAATAAGAACATTTGAGAACAGCGTGGGGAGGGCCTAACACTGCTGTGTGGTGGTAAGCAGGACACAGGCTACTGTAGACTGGGTGGTTGTGGGGAGGGGGTGGCTATGGGGAGGTGACATTGATCTGAGCCCTGGATGCCAACAAGGAGCCAGCTGTGCATGGATGGAGGTGAGAGCGGCGCCAGGCTGAGCCTGCAGGAGGTCAGGGTGCTGGTGGGAGCTCATGTGGCTGGGGACAGTGAGCGTGGGCGGAACAGAGGTGGTACTTGTGCCGAAGTCATTAACTGTGAAGGCCAAAGATGCCCTCCCTGCAGCGGCCTGCTGGCAAGGCTGGTCCTCAGCTGGGACCTGGGAGCTTTGCTGATAAAGAGGCCCCCACACTGATTCACCGAATGGTAAGAGGGGCTGACCTTGGCCAGGCTGCGTGTGCAAACAATAGGGTTTATGCTGAGGCCCTGCTTTCCTTCTGAGAGGCTGGGATTCTGTACTGTGCCAGGCACAGGTGCTGACATGACCAGACCCCAGTGAACCCTGGGCGCCGAGTCTCTAGTGAGTGTCCCTCATAGACAGCTCTCCCAGGTGTTGTCACATCTCGTCGCTGGGGAATTAAACATGTGCTGTGAGACTGCCTAGGGAGGGGACTCTGGGAGCTTGTGCCTGGTTCCCCTTGTGCCTTTCTCTTTGCTGTTTTTGCAGCTTGTCCTCTCACTGTAATAAATTGCAGCCTGAGTCCTGGGAGTCTCTGAACCTGGGGATGGTCCTGGAATCCCTGACACAGATGTGGCCAGAGAAGGAATAGGGCCAGTCCTACAGGGCCCTTTAGGGAATAGTGAGGTGCAGTCTGAGGGTTGCAGCGACCCATGGGCTGCTCAGCCCAGCCTGGGGTGACGGTCTCACTTTCCCTGGGAGGACAGGGTGGGTCCCACCTGCAGACTCTGTTCTCAGTCTCCACGTGCACAGGGCCTAGGTCCTCACTCAGTCTCCACATGCACAGGGCCTAGGAGGTGGTCTGGGTGCTGGTGGGCGGCTCTGCCACATGCCACCCTCACAGTCTTCCCCTGAGTCTGTTCTTTCCTCTTGCTTCTCCCGGGTCTCTCTTGGCAGCACCTTCCTCTGTGTGTGTCAAATGCTACTGACCTCATGTACTTCCTGTCTATTCAGACACAGGACACGGGGTGGGAAATTGGTATCATTTGCATGACGCTCACCTCCTGAGGATGGTGAAGAGCTTGCAGGCATCAGAGCTAGCCAGGAAGTGAGCAATTGTAGCATTTTTAGGAAACTCACTTGGCCCTTTCTGAGTCTGTCTCCTGGTTTTCTTCGTGCCCAGGATTCAGAGGATGATGAGAGGGATCCTCCCTCGGGCCCTATGGCCTGGCTTTGAATTTGGCATTTTCAGAAAAAGTCTGGACTAACTGATCATGATTCCAGACTCCCGAGAAAGAAGCAGAGAATGTTCGGGTTTTAGGAGTGGGATCTGGGATCCTGGGGGTGGGGGAGTGAGGGTGAGAGCCCCACGGAAGCGCACCCATGAGCAGGTGGATATGGGAGGGCCGGAGCCCCCCAGACCAGGGCTGGCCTTGGGGAAACCGAAGGGGTCATGGCATCAGAGAGGAAAGTGCATCTTAGCTACGATCTCCCCTGCCCAGAGCCTCCTGCAGATCCAGGGACCCCTCTCCTTCTGTGTTTGACCAGGGACACTGACAGCTCTGCCTATGTTGAGAGTCCTCAGAGAGCTTCAGCTAGGCCTGTTCCCCCAAGATCTTTTGTTGTTCATTTTAAGAAACAACAGACCATCACTTTAAAAGTAGCACATTTTGGTGCCTATTTCTCAGTGATTGATCCTTTCAAATATGGTTTCCCGGGATCTAAAGATTGTAGCTGAATAATGCATGATATTTTTGTTTCCCAGAAACAGGTGTTTTGTTTTTATTGCATTAGCATTATGAGAAAAAGCTGGCTGCAGTTTCTCTGCGCGCTGAAGTGCTGGAACAGTTCTGGGTTTTATAGGCACCCGTTGCCAGGAGCTGTCAGTGCCAGGCTCTTGGTTTCTTGACAAGGAAGCTCATGGCCGCGTCTCACCTCCTCTAGGGAGGTACCAGATCCGTGTGCAGCAGTTTTACACGTCCGTCCATTTGTTCACCATTCACTCATTCTTTCAATGTTCATTTCCTGAGGGCTGCTGAGTCCTGGTGCTGGGATGCACTTCGGGGTTACAGAGACAAAAAGACCAAGTCCCAGCCTTTAGGAAACCTGCAGTCTATGAGGGAGACAGAGTCTCAGTCATTGGGCCAGGTGATGAGGGGTAAACTGAGGCACACACCAGGTGTGATGGGCTGTGAAGGATCAAGCCTTGGAGCTCACCTGTGGGTGGGAGGAAGACCCCACTGAGGAGAGGAGAGAATCCGTGAGTGACAGGGAGTAGATGGGGCTCATCAGGTGGCTGTGTGGTGGGCGGGGACCCCAAGGGGCCTGAACAGAAGTGTGACTGCAGTGACTCAGAACTCGGGAGGGGCTGCCCTCGAGCCCCACCTGATTTACGACCTGGACCCTTTGTGATTTTGGCTGAAGAGAGGCAGTCGACTCCTTTAAAACATGGAATGAAACCCCAGAAGCAGGAACAGGCCAGCGGTGGTTAATGAGTGAAACAGATGGGAGTCTTAATTAGAGCAAGAGCAGGGCTAATTTGACGATCAGTGCTTCCCTGAGCATATGGCCCAGAGATACTTCCACCCACGCTGAGGGAGACAGTGTGCAGAGTGGGAACGGCCACGTGTGTGGGAAGTGGGGTTTGGAAGGGTTTGTTCCCCTGCCCATGCCCTCTACTCCACTGCCAGCTTCTACATTTTGTTGGCTTCTTTTTCGTCCTCTGCCTGTGTCAGAGGGAGGGCTTCTCTGAGGAACTGACTTGCAGGGCGTGGCCTCGAACTGACATGTGGGGATTTTGCCACACAGCCCTAAGGAAAGCCGATGATGACTTAGTGACTCTCACCACAGGCTTCCGACTGCTACGACCCTGAGTGTGGGCCTGTGAAAAGGGCAGGTGGGAGGGGGATGCTTGCCAGAGCCACCTCTGACTCCAGGTTAACTGGGGCCACATCTCCCAAGAACCCTGGGTGGACTCTCACAAATCCCTCAGGTCAGCAGCCAGCCCTACGGGGCCTGCTTTTTGGATAATAGTTCTTTAGGAGGAGCACAGCACTGGGTCCTGTGCCATCTGGCAATATTGCTCCTTTCCCATTAAATCCAGTGGTTCTCAGAGTGGGGTTCCTGGGCCAGCAGCATCAGCATCAGCTGGAAACTTGGTAGAAACACAAATGGTCAGTCCTGCTTCCCAGACCTGCTCAGACACTCTGGGGGCAGAACCCAGCAATCTGTGTTTTAACAAACCCTCTGGGTGATGCCCATGCATGCTGACATTTAAGACTCTGCTATAATAAGCCCTAGGAGATTTCTTCACACTAAATAGTGCTTGGAAGGATCAGTGTATCCTGACAACATCCTGTACTCTTTAGAGAAATGGAACTGGGCACTCTGAGATTCTGCATTTTCATCTTCTGCGATAAGTGGAACCTTTGGACTCTCCTCAAATCCTGTCAATGAGCAGGTAGGCAGCACTGATGGGGGCATGGGAGACAGGGTTTGTGTCTGTCCTCCTGGAAACCATTTTATCTTTGCTCTCGGTGAAGGACTGACCATGAGAATGAGCAAATAATTGTTAAGGTCTAAGGAAACAAATCTCCGTGACTGTGATATATGGCCTCCACCTGCTAAAAATGGCTTCAGCCGCTGTGTGTAATTCTGAGAGCTTATTTCTTTGGAAAGAGGCCATAGCCATCAATACTAACCATTGGGGGAATTTATGCCCCATCACCCAGCACTAGCAGCCCTATTAATTTCTCCAGCATGCACAGATGTGGACTCCCCTGACTGAGTGAGAGGCCATGTAACAAAGAACTGATTTGATGGTCTGCTTGGTTTCTAAAGTTCTGTATCACGATTCCTTCTTAGCTGCAAGAGATCTCCTACCAAAGCTGACGTATCTCAGTGGGACATGCATTAACTCAGTCACCTTTCCCGGTAAGAGGGAGTAATTAACTGTGCCAAGATGTTGCAAATGGCTCTTTGTGGAGATCAGGGCACCTCCAGGGGATGCATGACACGTTTCAACCTTAGATACTTGTTTTTTGCATGTGAAATGCTTGGATGCCTTGGCATTGGGAGCTGATCTTTTGCATTTACTAAGTGGCCACCCAGCTAAGAAGGGCGAGAGACTTTGGTCTGCAGCCCGTCTCAGTCACACCTCCTCCACGTGGGGTTTTAGATGTTTATGGTGGACCTTTAGGCAGTGTTTCCCGATGTCTCTTATGAGAGAACAGTGCTCAATGGAAGGAGACAGCCCTGCTTTTCAGGAAGTTGAGACTTGAAGAATTCTAGCTCTTGGTGCCATCAAGTGCCATCAATGACATCCAATTTGTCAATGACCATCAGACTAGTTGTTTGTTCCATGGCCTCTCGTTGGTCAGGAGTCCACGTCTGTGCTGCAGAAGTTAAGGGGGCTGCTGGTGCTGGGTGGTAAATTCTCCCAGTGGTCAGATCCAAGACACTCCTAAGCCTTAGTTGTGGATCATGAGACGATGTGGACCTGGGTGTTGGAGTGTCGGATGACTGGATGCGCCCCGCTCATGCCAGGGATGTCACATGGCGGGACTTCAGAGGAGACAGAGTGTGGGGAGAGAGTCGAACTGGAGATGCAGGGAAGGAAATTTTTCAAATTAGGGAGATGGAGTCCCAAGTGAGAGTTTCCAAAGAGAGGGTGGCTGATAATCGAGCCTTGGGGAATATCTACGTTTAGGTGTCATGAGGCGGAGACAAGACAATAATAGAGACAGATAAAAAGTCACAGAGGCAGGAGGAAAATTGAGAATGCAGTACCAGAGAAAACAATCGATAGTTCATTTACAAGGTGGAAGAACTAGTCAGCTGTGTAAAATGTTTCTGAGAGAATGAAGAAGACAGAATCAAAGAGGAGACACAGGCTGGAGTGACCATTAGCAGGAACAATGCTCCTCACTGTGGTCAAGGGCAGAGGTTGGGGGTGAAACCAACTCAAGGCCCCAGGGCTGGGGGAGAGGCTATGAGGTGCTGGTCCTTGGGGACACCACCTTCCACCCTCACATCTCCTCCAGCAGATGCAATTATTCTCTCCCTCCCTGGACAGACATCGTTAGAGAAGATTTAATCAAGAAAGAGCAATGGCATAATGGAGTCCGTCCAGATGAGTGAGATAATGGCCTGACTCCTGGCCAGCCTGCTCACATAATTGGATATGCAGGCAACTCCTCTGCTTCTATTAGGTTAACAAGCTGTGATTGTCAGTGAGATTGCAAACAGCACCTTCCCTCCATTCTACTCCCTGTCCTGCAGATCTCCTGGGTTTTGAGAGATGTTTCCTAAGTGAAGTGACTTTCTCTTTCCTCCCTGGTGGGTCCTGTAGATGGACGCCGCTCAGGCTCTTTCCATGTGGGGTTGGGGACACAGGGCACAAAGATCCTCCTGCTGTTCTCCACGGGAGAATTACTTAGGGTTTCCCAGGGCTCGTCCCAGGATGCAGGCCACGGCTGCCAGGCTTTGTGTGAAGCTGCGCCCAAGTGTGGAGGTGACTGGAGAAGGTGGGAGAGTAGAGTCAGATAAGGATGGTGGTCTCCCTGTCCCAGGCTGATGGAGTGCAGTGCGGTGGCTGGAGCTCAAGCAGCCATCTTGGAACATGAGGAGGATCAAATATTGAGGACGCGTGGGAACCAAGATGGAGGAGTCCCCCTCCTTTGTGAAGGTGAACAATGACGCCAGCTCGGGACTGCATTTCTCTATACTGTTTCATGAGAGAGAAGGAAACTCCTGTCTTGTTTAAGCTCCTGTGTTTGTGGTTGTCAGTGGCTCACAGCTGATCTCACCTTAACCAACATGGCCATAGCATGTGCATTTCCTGACCCTCTGTGTGGTGCTGACTGGAGAAAGCAGCTTCCCTCCTGGCTGTGGCTCAGCCCTGGGCTCCTCAGAGCAGGGTGCTCATGACCCACGTGATGCTGACTGCTAGGCCTGGGACTCTGCATTTCTGACAGGCTCCCAGGGGATCCTGTGCTGCATGTCCCAGTGCCACACCTGGAGCAGCAAGGGCTTTGAACTCACCTGCTTTCTGCAGTCCCAGCCCAGGCGTCCTCATCCGTCCTACCCAGGACATTTTCTGTCCAGCCCTGCCTGCAAGGGCAGTATCCAGAAAAAAGCAATCAGCAAAGAGGATTCTAACGCAGACGTGCCTGGTGGGGAGGGAGGGCTCTGCAATGACTGAGTCCTGGAGGCCGCCCCATTACTCTTCAGTTGCAAGTGACAGGTAGTATATTACTTCTCCTCACCTGGCTGCCCCTGTAAGCTTCACTTCACAGCAGTCTTCTTGCACCTGTAAGACAGGAAGCTGGGGTATCAGTGGAGGTTACATATTAAAGGCCCAGCACGGACCAGCAGATGCATTAGCAGTCTATTTCTGCTTTTCCTAATCTGGCAGGTGGGTTATCGGGTTGCTCGCTTAAGATCAGCTTCATTTATCCCTTCCGATGCTAGGTTAGAAACTGGAGGCTGCGGCCCAGGAACCCTAATTGTACTTGAAGATGCTAAGCACTCTTCAAGACAGCGCATCTGCCCGTAGTTGGAAGAGCTTACTCTCCCGCACCTCCTTCTGTTCCTCCCTTTGGCTCTTGCACAGGCTCTTGCTGTAAACACTGAGGGGGAAGCTGCAGTCCTGGGCTGGAGGGCCGGGCCTGGGGGAACTGTCACCCCGGCTTCTCTTTGGTCCTTTCCTCATTACTCAGTGCCCTGCAGTCAGCTGGCCTGGGCCTCGCCTGGCTTCTGTGATGCATCCTCAGGCTTCTCTGCTTGTGCCTGTTCAGTCTTCCTGGCTTAAAGATTTCTGCTGCTGTCCGAGCCAAACACTCCCACACATTTTTTTTTTTAACTGAATCAAGTTTTAACTTTATGCTGACAGCACAATTTATTGTTTTTAATTTAAAAAAGTAGGTGCTTGAGCAATTTCATAACCAGCTTATGAACATCATACTTCTACTACATTTATTTCTTTAAATTTTCTTCCAATTCTCATCAATTGCCATGGTTGTAATTGGGGTATAACCTCAAGCTTTTGGGTTCTGGTCTTTTCCCATTTGGTCTGTGTAGTCCCTGGTATCCTGTTGCCAATCACTGTATTTGAAAGGTCATCTGCTATTTTAAAAAATAACATTTTATTACAAGTTACATATTTACTGTAGAAAAATTTAAAGTCTCTATATGCCAAAAAGAAGAAAAAAAATCATCTATGATTATATCACTAGGAGGCAACCACTGGAGATATTTTGGCGTAGGGATTTTCAGATCATCGTTGTGAGCATGTATGTGTGTGACACAATGTATTTGAGTGAAGTTTTTTGAATGAGACTTGGCTCACTTTATGCACACTTTACTGTAGCCTGTGTTTTTGTTCAATAATACGTGACTCTGTCTTCAAGTCATTAAACATCCTCCTTTGACAATGAAGATTTCCTCAGGTGAACGTCAGAATTACCCAGGGTGTTTTTAAATAATAAATGGCTCTCTAGGCACCTCACTGCAGAGAGTAAATCTAATGGGTGGATCAGAGCATCTTCTCCTATGACTTCTGAGTTTTTATTCATTCAATACCCTGTTGCTGAAAATGGAGGCTTTCCCAAATGGTTTCCTGTTGTAGATTAAAAAAAATGTTTCTGTCTGCATACATCAGGTATTGTGGATGGAAACTGGATCAGTGGGCCAAAGCATCTTTGTCATATCTGTTGCAAACTGTCATTGACACTCCAGAAAGAACAGACCAGTGAGCACTGCACAGTAGGGAGTGGCAGTGCCCGTCTGCCCACAGCTTAGCCAGCACTGTGTTAAATGTTTTTCCTATCTTCCAATTTTATAGGCTCAGTCACTTACTCACTCATTCATTGGGTCTATTTTGGTCAACTGCTCTGGGCCACGCTCATTCGGGTGATGGGGCCTCTATGGTGACTCAGGACAGACATAGCCCCTGATCTTGTGCTGCTCGATTTTGTGGGAGAGTACAATTGTCCCTTGGAATCTGCAGGGGATTGGTTCCAGGACTCCCTATGGACATAAAAATCTGCAGATGCTCAAGTCCCTTATATAAATGGTGTAGTATTTGCAGTCAGTGTACGCATATCCTCCCATATACAGATGCTCTTCAACTTATGATGGGGCTATGTCCTAATAAACCCATTGTAAGTAGACAATTTCATTTAGTCAAAACTGCAGTTAATAATACCCTGATAAACCCGTGGTAAAGTTGAATAATTATAAGTGAAACTATCATAAGTCCGTGTGCTTGTCTATTTACCATGGGGTTGCATCCCAATAAACCCATCGTAACATCAAAAAATCGTAAGTTGAACCATTGTAAGCCAGGGACCATCTCTACTTTAAATTATCTCTAGATTACTTGTAATGCCTAACACAATGTAAATGCTATGTAAATAGTTGTTATACTGGCTGTATGCAGTGGCTCATGCCTGTAATCCCAGCTGTTCAGGAAGCTGGGGTAGGAAGATCACTGGAGACCAGAAGTTTGAGACTAGAAGTTTGAGACCAGCCTGAGCAATATAGCGAGATCCTATCTCTTAAAAGAAAGAAAAGTTGTTATACTTTATTGTTTAGGGAGTAATGGCAAGGAAAAGGAAGTCTGTACACATGAAGTACAGATGCAACCATCGTAGGCCTAACTACATTTTGTATCTGAGGTTGGTTGAATCTGTAGATGCAGAACCTGCAGATACATAGGACCAACTCTACTCAGAGGAGGGCCTACATAGAGTAGGCCCCCAGTCAGTGCAGGTGGTCATGACTAGGTAACTCGTGATGGGGCGTATGATGTATAAGTTTCTCTGTGGGTTGGGTTGTCACTCAATTCCATCTTTTCTCTGGGAAGGCATGGGTCTGATGCATCTGGCTTCTGGCCTATCATCTCCCTTCCTCAGAGACCTCTGGAGAAATGTCCATCAACATCTGGTTCTTGCAAATTGATGGGTGGATGGACAGATGGATGGAAGGAAGAGGAGGAGACAGCTCAGGCCAGTTATGCCAAATGCACTGAGGGCCTCCCCACAAGCCCCAGTCAGGGTTGCCTGGGAGGATATTAATCATCTTCTCTTCCAGTCATTTCCTCTCCTGGCAAGACTTAGAAAGGCAAAGACTGACCTCACACCAACTACAGCCTCACTATCACCTGAAACATCTTGAGCAAATCAGCACAGCAAAGAGAAAAAGGAGCTCCCAGGTCAGATACTGGTTTCTCCCCTAGTTACTATGAAGGAGCCCCAGGGAGAATTTGAAAAATTAACAATAGAGAGTTAAGTGGGTGAACTACTAATTTTTTTTTAACAAATGTATAGAAATGAGATGAATTAAAATAGAGTGATATCCCTGGGTGGCATCTGAGGAGTAGACGCTGTTGGTGCATGTAGAGAATGACTCAGAGAATGACTGTAGATTATAGTCTTGGCTGCACATAAGAGTCACCTGGAGAGGTTTAACAATCCTGATTTCCAAACTGTGTCCCAGCCCAGTTACATCAGGATCTGTGAAAATGAGGCCAGCCAGGATCCAGTCATTGCAAAGCTTCCCAGATTATTCCAGTGGGCAGCCTCTTTGAGAGCCACTAGTTTAAAGTCCCCTTCTTATTGGGCTCTGTGGGTTTCTGTCCCACCCAGGCCTGGGTGCAAGGTGGGTGGGGTATGGGTGAATGCTGGGGGCAGTCTACAGCTCTCCTGCTTCTGGAGCTGCTGCCTCCCTTGGGCCATCCTTCTTTCCTCTTTCCTCTTCAAAGCCATGGTCTCGGTTGACAGAGAACCTGGAAAATAGGTGCTGAGTTCTCCTCAATAGCCGACGTCCTGGATGGGCCTGAAGAGTGACATTTGTTTGTTGGACATTCAGTCTTTACATTCTTCTTCCATATCTGGGTCTACATTCCCTGCCAGATCCTCTCCCCCAGTCCAGGACTCCAGATGTGACTTTGCTCTGGGCTCCAGGGAATGGGTCGTGCATCCTAGCCTGGATCAATCAGAACTTCCATTTGGGCCACGGTGATGGGTTCAGGAACGAGCATGCAATTCAAGCAAGGACTCTGCCATCCAAACAGAAGAAACCCTGGTCTTCTGCTTCAATGGTTGAGGAAAGGTGGTGGACCTTCCTTGAGATTTTTGAATCATAAACTGGGGGATGTTAAGGTTGGAGTTACTGGAGAGAGCTGCTCTGAGAATAAAGCTAGCACAGAGAAGGACAGCAGAGACTGGACTCTGGTGATGTCACCTGGGCACTTGGATCAAGCCAGGCCTGAGGTCACCACACTTTCCAGGTAAGTGCACCATTAACGTCTCTTCTTATTTATGCTGGCTTGGTTTTGGTTTGCTGTTGCTTATGACAGAAAGGATCCTGACAGATGCGATGGTCTACAGGTTCTCATGATCTGGCTCTGGCCCTGTCCAACTCTAGTTTCTTTGCAAACCATGCTGCATCTCCTCTTGGGGTTCAGATCACTTGGAGGGATCTTAAAGAAGTTCAGCATGGAGCCAGATGGCCTGGTTCAAATTCTGGCACTGCCGCTCATGAGCTACTGTATAACCGTAGGCGAGTTACTTATCTGTGCCTGCCTCAATATCCTCCTCTACAGTATGGGAATCATGATTGTACTAGGTTCATTAAGGTGTCTTTACTCCTGAGGCTAGACTGAGGATTAAATGGGGAGATTAATTTAAAGCAGTGGAAAGTAATTCTAGACACAGTGAGCCTCCTGTCAGTGTCAGCTTTTGCTATGACAACAACTTTTGTACCTGAAGGGTTTGCATCCTCCTACTTTGGGCCTTTGTACCTGTTGGTCCCACTCCCTGGAATGCCGTATCCTTTGATTGCATTTCCTTCAAATGTTAGCTCCTTAAGCCTCGTTATATGTTCCCAGAACTCCCTGTAACTTTCCATCCTGACATCTATTATAGTTGGCAATTCTGTTTTTAGAGTAGGTATTCCTCTTCTGTATCCTTCTCTAGACTGTGAACTTGAGGGCAGGGGATGAGTCTGTGTCGCTGCAGCTTCTGTCTTCCAAACCAATAACACAACCCAGCACATCAGAAAATACATGTTGAATGAATGAAAAATAGAATGGTCTGGCCATTTGGGGGCAACTCCTTCACTGGGAAAATGTTGCCCAACTACTACTCAGACTTGCTCTGACAGAAATGGTCCTGATAGATGCAGTAGCCTACAGGTTCTCATGATCTGGCTCTGACCCTACCCAACTCTAGTTTCTTTACATACCATGTTGTATCTCCTCTTGGGGCTCAAGTGACTCAGAGAGATCATTCAACATTCCAGAGATTCTAGGGCAGAGGGATGCCTTGGTGTGCAGGCTGGGAGATGCCATCCCATACTCCTTCCTCGCTAGCCTTCAAGGCTGAAGCAGGGGGGCATGTAGACACCCCTTCAGCCTGTAGTGGGCTTGGGGATGTGGATGGGGTCCATATTCTTGGTCACCTGACCAGGAGGGTGCTCACTGCTGGACTTCAACACCTGCAACTAGCAGCAAAGCTCCAGTAAGGTACATGTTGAGCACATGGGCCAAGTTAAACACACAGCGGGGTGTAGGAAATGGGCTTTAATAAGCATATAATTATCCTTAAAGGGGATCTGAGTCCTTTCCCCTTCTAAATATACTTGTGCATTATGAGCTTTTAATTAAAACTAAGGTATCACTCTGCACTAAGATCATGCATAAGAAATGAGAAGGTGGAGATGGTGCTAAAAGGGTTTGGGTGTTTATAATGCAAGGTAATTGCAATGCTGTTTCATGAAACCCATTTTGTTCTTGGAAGCTGAAATTAGACTTTGATGTCTTTTGAGGTTCTTACTGTGTTTCTAACTCATGGTGAACCTCCTTTCTCAGTTCTCTGCTCCACTGAAAGCATTAGGGACAGTTAACATTCTGGGAGAGAGACACTGTAACGGGATAGGCTAGCTCCCAAGCCATCCTATGGTGGGCAGCTTTGGAAGCATCTGAAGCCTGGGTGCAAAGCAAGAGGGGTGCCAGTCCTATCATGGCTGCAACATTACAGTCAGGGAAGATTGCAGAAGGGTCTTTCACTTCCTAAGGAACTAGATAGAGTCCAAGGCTGTGCTGCACCATGGGCTATGGTCTCTGTCAGGGACAGGTCATGGTTCTTCGAGTCCAAGTTGCAAACTGGACTCTGGCCCCTGAAAAGCATCAGAAAACTGAAACACTTTGAAATGTAATGAATTTTCACTCAGAACTTTGAGTCTTTCCTCTTGTTCTGACACCCTGTGCACGTAGTGTAAAGGAAAGAGGAGGAGAGAGCTTGGCTTAGCGTGGTCTCTTTGTGTCCTCGCCCATTCTGGTTGGGTGTTCCCCTCAGGGTCCTGGCAGAAGACACTACCAACCAGGGACAGCTTCTTCTACAGCCCCACCTTGATAAATTATCCACAGCTTCACAAGTGTGGACCCGCAGTAGGGAGAGCATCCCCAAGTCACTTTAAAGGTGAAGGACAGAAAAGACTCCCAAGATAGAAAGTCAAGGTGCAGCATCACTTTCCATCCACCTTTTCATGAACAGCCTTGCGAGAGCCCTGGGCTTCGTCTTTTCTTTGAGTTCTTCAGAATGGATGTGGTAAACAAGTGCTCCCTCCTGTAACACCAGCTCCATCCTGATTCCTGGAGATGCCTAAGGCATCCCGTCTCAGGGTTTCTCTACATCGCAGCTCAGCAGTTACGACATCCCAATTAAGCCCCACTTCCAGTAATGGGAGGGAGGTTGAGAACTTGGCAGCAGGATGTAACTTGGGAAGATTTATGAAGCAAGTCAAGGGGGAACGTCTGCATAAGCTCTTTTTTTATCTAAGAGATAAAGGCTTCACTACAAGGTATTTACTGCACCCGTGAAGCTGGAGAAGAAATCGACTCAGGAGGGTTATTTTATTTAAACATCATGGTGTTCTTCACTGTGGAAGATCGAAGGATGATGATTTAGAATGTGACATGCTGTATAAAGGAGGGGTTCACACCAGCTCGACAAAGCCCTCCTCCTTCCCTTAGGACCAAGCACTAAAGCCAAATGGATTAACCTTCTCTACCCCATGCCCCAGTTTCCAAACATGCTTCTCCCAGAGCATCTGCCCTCAGGTTAGAAGGAACACTGGGCTCATATATGGTCCTTCTTCAGTCCTGTATCTGAGCCTGGGTCCAGAGTAAGCCCGTGTATGTGTTACATGTGTGCTGCCTGTGCGAGTGGCCTGTGCCTTACCTGTCTGGTTCCCATGTGAATTGCCCATGGGTGTGACTTAGGGACTGCCAATGTGTGTTACATAGGTATGGCCTACATGCATAATGCTGTGTGTCACCTGTGAGTGCCATATGTGTGCTGTTTCCTTGTGTTTGATGTGCTGCCTATGTGTGCTGCCTGTGACTATATTACCTGTGAGTGCTTCCTGTGCACTGGTGTCCGTTATCTTTGTACATGGTTTGTTACATTTATGCTGATGTATGTTAAATCTGTGTTACCTGACCACCACACGCCCTCCTGTGCTACTTGGTGTGTGTGTGCATGTGTGATCTCTATATGTGTACCATTTGGCTGCATTTCTTTTGGTGTTTTCCCATGTATTATTCATGTGTGCTGACTACATGTAACCTGAATTTGCTGCCTCTGTGTGTCATCCGTTTGTGTGCAGCCTGCACGTGCACTCACTTGGGTGGGTCACTCGTGTGGTGTGTCAGTGTTATAGTGTGGGCTTCTCCTGTGTGTTGTGACGTTATCTGTGTCCTTGCTGCCCATGTTACTGAATGTATCACCATCTTTTGTCACTTGTACATGTCCCTTGCGTGTGTTGCTGCTTATTTGTGTTGCTATGTGAGTCTCCTTTGTATCCTCTCCGGTGTGTCCCTGGTCCATGCATGCTGCTGAGGTGTGATTCCTGTGTATTTCCTCTGTGACCTGTGTGTGCCACCCCATGTTTCGTGTGCCTCTGCTCTGTGTGTTAACAGTTTCATATGTTCCTCTATGTGAACTACTGATCTGATTTTGTGGGTTATTTGCCTATACTGGCTGTATGGCGGTGTCTGTGTGGTGATGTCTGTCTCACGAGCCTTACTTGTGTGTTTTGCCGTCACAATTAGTACCCCGATGTGACGTCTGGGTTTCTTCCAGGCGCGGGGCCTCATGAATACCCACGTGCTCCTACCACCCTTCCCTCTACTATGGCAAGAGGGGCAGGCAGCGACGAAGGCTGGCCGGAGAATCCTGGGAACTCCGGGTCCTCAAGCTGCTTCTGACAGGGCCCTCCGGGTCATGGGAACAGCCGGCCGCTGTCCTCGCCGGGACCAGGACTGCATTTCCTCACCTGTCGCTGGGCCTCTCCTTCCGCTGGCCAGGACCCTTGGGAGCGAGCCTGAGCCACTTGCCCTCCAACCAGGGACGTCAGAGGCCCGGCTCGGGCGGCGCCCCTACTGCCCGGGTGGTGAGCACAGTGGGCCTTCTGTGGACTCGGCCCCACCTGACCCTGTTCCTCTGTCTGGCACCAACATGCGAGGGCACAGTGGGTTCCATGGGCTTGGGGCTGGCATCGAGGCAGGGTTGGCCCAGGGCCATCCGTGCTGCCCTGAGGCCCCTCGTGCTCCTGACGCCCGCCCTTTCCCGGCTCCTTTCACAGCCAGGGAAACTGAGGCCACGAGCCCAGGCTCAGAACGACAGAGGGGGAAGGGGTGAAATCCGGGTTCTGGATCCTGATCTGGCTTTGTGTGGATCAGAACTCTTCGGGCTGGAAGCCGCAGAAACCCTCGAATGAGCTCAAGGAAATAAAAGCGAGCAGCGGACCTGGCCTTGGCAACACTGCAGCACAGGCCTGGCTGCAGGCTCGGCTGGATCCAGGGCTCCAGTGATGATGTTTTCCATCTCAAAATCTGGGCCTTCAGCTG
Source organism: Theropithecus gelada (assembly GCF_003255815.1). Taxonomy (NCBI): domain Eukaryota; kingdom Metazoa; phylum Chordata; class Mammalia; order Primates; family Cercopithecidae; genus Theropithecus; species Theropithecus gelada. The sequence goes on along the minus strand of NC_037679.1, from coordinate 90,601,791 downwards.
CTCCAGCCCCGCTAATGACCCAATCTAGGGCCTGCGCCCCTCAATAGGACAAGATGGCAGCTACAGTCCCTTCCAGTTCCTCTCATACGAGAGGCTCTGCCGTTCCTCCTGGCCTGCACTCTGATTGGACTGGCTGGGCCATGTGGCTACCCTTGCACCAATCACAGGTCCGGAGCACAACCCGTGGAAAGTGTAAGAGCCTTTCTCATTGGCCAGGGAACAAACCCTGATGCTCACTCTGATTGGACTTGCTCAGGCCATGTGACCAGCCCCGCACCAATCACAGAGCCAGAATACAGTGGCTTCCACCACAGCCGGGGCCACAGGCCTCTCCGTAGACCAAGAGCATCCGTGGGGGTGCCAGGGTCCCTGCCAGGGGTGGGCGGGCTCCTAAGTGAAACTCCGGCGGTCGTGGAAGGAGGGAGCGAGACCCTCCGCGTATCTGGAGTCTGTGCCCCGAGGCCCCACATGGGGACTGGGAACGAAGAGAGGGGCTGCTGTCGGGAGCTCAGCTCCTCACGCCTGCCCGGGCACCGGGCACCGCGTTCAGGCCGCCGGGACGGTCCTGGTGGGGCTCGGCGCCCCTCGTCCTGCGCCTCCTCCGGGCCCGCGGGTCCCCGGCTCCCCCAGCCCCGCCGCGGGCCGCACCTCTCTGGACGGCGCTGTCAGTAGGTGTTCAGCCCCAGTGCATCTGCGCCAGGACCCGGGCTCCGTGGCCACTGAGTGCAGAACACGCCGAGCTTCGGAGGTCTGGGAGTTCCAAGTGGATTTTGAATTTTTAATCTATTTGTCTGATTCGTGAACTTGGAAGCTGACATCACGCCCAGACGTCCCAAGGTATCAGCTGCAGATATGCACGTGAACGCCGGCAGGAAGCTCCAGGCCTGGGATATCCGCTCGATCTGGGAATGAGAAATGCAACCTGGTGACACCCGGAGCTCCTGAATCACCCGAGGAAAATGACGAGAGACACTCTCTGGTGGGAACGTCTCCTAGAGACAAGGCCTAAGATGGGGTGACAGCAGCCCCGCAGCTGTGTCCAGATGGGTGGACCACTCGCCCATGCTGACAGGTCTGTCCAGTGGTGGAGAAAGGGCCCAGACCCCACGGCCCTGCGGTCCACCCTTAGTGCAGGGGGAGAGAGGGAATCCACGTCAGCAGTCAAGGAGCTGGAATCTGAAATGGCCAAGGCTGAGCCCTGCACAGTACCCAGACCTCCATGTGCCTCCAGAAACATCCGAGGTTGGGCCTTCCTTGAGATACTGTTCAACTTCAAGGCTCTTTTCACCTGAGCTCCCTGGAAGCTGTTCCAGACCCCCAGTCAACCCTGCTGCTCCCCTCTCTGTCCCCACAACGCAGAGTGTGGCCCCATTGGAGAGACTGCTTTTCCCCGTGTATGGGAGTCAGTCAGTCACCCCCACCTGGAAGAATGGGATTGTTGAATTGAGGCATCGTGGGTGAATTGAGGCTTCCATCCCAGAGCGTTTGATTTGAGTGGTGAGTCTTTCCAGAACCCACTCCCTCTGGCACGCAGAGGGCAGCAGCCCCAGGGGCCCTGCAGTGGTTACAGTGAGCAGAGAATCCCTGTGAATCTGCCATGGACAGGGCACAGGGAAGAAACTGACCGTGGCCTTTTAAGCCCTGGAGATTTGGGGATTGCTTGTTACTGCCTGAAACCTTTGCTTTGCGTGGATTAGCCAAAGGCAGCTCCTGTAACAGAAGAGCAGTCTTGGACAGCAGTCAGACAGAGTTTCTTTATAGTCACATTTGACTTGTCCGTTGCCCAGGTCCAGCTGTTGTCCTGTTATCTTGCATTCCAGGGCCCAGAGCTGCCACTCACCTTTATTCCCTGTAACAACCTCTTTTGCAAGGATTAGGGTTCATTTATTATTTGCAACTGGTACATCTGTTTCATTAATTCTGATTTATTCTCCTTATCATTCTGTTTATTCTTATTTCCAACTACTTTTTAAATATTTTATTTATATTTTGTTTCAGTTTCTCCTGTTTATGCCATAGAATTGGGGTTTCGTTCTAGCGTTGTTGTCCGTTAATCTCTCCTCTGGGCTCTCAGATGGTTTTTCAAAGCTCATGAACATGGGTTAGAGCATCTCTAATGAGTTATCACCTCTGAATGGAGAGTTCACGATTTATAAACAGGGGATCTTAGGCTCAGAGTGTGTGCTCTCTAAATCTGTTAGACCTGTGCTTAGGTCAGTAAGACCGAGGGGCAGGTACACAACTATTTCATTAATTTAAAAGTTTAGAAAAACAAATCTTATAACACTGGTTGGCACTGTACGAATTTTAAAGAAGACATACATGTTTAAAGCTATACAGTGTAGAAATAAATTTAGAAGAGATCAAATAAAACCAATATTCAGAATCACATGCAGACTTTACACAGAACCATTTGACATCTGCCACTGGTCAGTGTCTACATTTATAAGTTAACACGAGTGGTTTCCATTAATCACTGGGATGGTGCACACTCCCTGCCTAGAGTGATCACATGAAAATCTACCCCACAAACGCTGACGAACAGACTTCAGACTGATGTGTGGAAATGACCCATATTGGTGAGAGCTTCCCGTGTGTTGGAGCACCAGACACTCATATGCCTTGCCTGGTCTCAGTGAATCCTCATACTGGCCTATAGGACAGGTATGATGTTATCCCTATTTATAGATGAAGAATCTAAGTTCCAGAATTGGCCATGGTCTTGTGTTTAATGGGGAAGACAGGACAGCTCTCTACTAGCATATATCCTTAGGATACTGTGATTGGTGGGTACACAGAATTGGAAAAGGAAGACACTGGGAACCATGAGAATGGTATTGAATGGATGTGGTTCATCCCATTCATCCCCAGGGTGTGGGGTCACTGGTACCCTCCTGGACCTTGTTGATGCCTCATTTATCATCCAATAGCTCTTCATTGAGCACCTACCACATGCCAGGGAATGTTCTGGAAAGTGGGGATGAGACACTGAACAGGTCAGACACGGTTCCTGTCCTTATGGAGTTAATGTTATGGGGGCAGAGGCTGACAATAAGCAAGTAACAGAATCATGGACACAATGATTCCAGGTGGTGATGTGTGTTCTGAGGACAGTGTTGCAGGGTAGCAGTAGGGAGTGTGTCTGTGCATGTATGTGTAAGTGTGTAGATGTGTGTTTATATACAAACATAAATGCAGTTTGTGTGGGTGGACTTGTAAGTAGGTGTGTGTGTGTATATGTGAATTTATAGGGGTATGTGTGTATCCATAAGTGTGGAGGTGTGTGTAGGTGTTTGTGTTTTTATGTGTGTGTGTGTGTACATGCATGCTAATTTAGAAAGAATGGTCAAGGGGAGCTTTCTGGGAGTTCAGTCAAGCTGAGGTGTTGGGGAAAAGTATTACAGGAAGAGCAAATGGCAAGAACAAATGAGCTAAGGTGGGACCTGGGCTGGAGTGTGGAGAGAAGAGAAATTTTCATTAGAGATATGGAAAGCAATGTACGTGGGGCCAGGTCCTATGAGGAGCAGCAGCCTGAAGTAAGGGGTTTAGGTTTCTATTCTGATTCCCATGAGAAACCCTTGGGGTTTTTTCAAAACCACATTTATTAAGGGTAATTGATATGTAATAATCTGCACATTAAGTTTGATAAAGCTTGATAAGGTTTGACACATGCACACACCCATGAAACCGTCATCACAGTCAAGGTTGTGAACATAGCCCATTACTCTCCAAACCTTCCTCCAACCACGCCCTCACTTGCATGACAAATAGAGAGTGCGGGCATTTGACACCCTCCGGGAACAGCCTCCCACTGATGACTGATGGGAATTGGTATATCAGTACCCCAACTCCCTCATCCTTGGGGGGAGGATAACTCTGAGGCATATGTCCTGCCTGGATTCTCAGATTTCCCACTGGGATAAAGCTCTGGTTGCCCCAGAGGTAACACTTGAAAACAAATTATTTACTAACTGCCCCCTCATCCTGCCCCATTCTCCCTTCTCTTACCAGTGTTTCCTGGGGTCACCTAGCAAATACATTGCTAGTCCTGAATCTTTGTCCCAGGCCTGCTTGTTCCTGGAGGGCAAAAACTAAGATGATATATATTAGAGGCAGACCTTGTAGGACCTACAGGAGATTAGACATGGGGTGTGAGATGATGAGGGAGGTAATGGATGAAATCTATAGTTTTTGGCCTGAACATGAAGGCAGCACTGCTGTAGACTCATGGATTTTATAAAAGGAAAACATTCCAGAATTGGGAAAATACCAGTAAAATCTCGAGAGTCACATTATCTAAATTCTTCCTTGGCAGCCCCAGGACGACGGGCTGCGAATATTCCATCAGTTCAGTCGCCCCAAACTGCGGATGTCTTCTGTGGGTCTTTTCATTCCTGCCTTACAGCATTAGAAAATCTCTCTTTCTATCATCTGTTGGCAATGGAATATTCAAATAACTTCCAATGAGCAGGATTTGTGTGTAAAATGTTCAGACACTGTCCTCAAAATAATTTCATTAGCCACCTCATTTTCAGTCACACATGACTTTATTAAAAGGTTCCTCTTAAGAATTAAATTTTCATGCTTGGTTTGCTCTGATGGTGAATCCATTGCAGAATTTAGTTAAATTTATTTCAGTGCTTTGTGAGTTAGCAGAGTGTGTGCTTCTAACTAGTAAATGGATTTCTTCAACTTTACTTTTGACCATGCCTGGGAATTGTCAAAGGTATTCTGGTTAATAGACAATTAAAATACTGCAATTCCTTCCCTAATGGAATGTGTCAGTGGTGAAATTAGCACAGTCGTAGGCAGGAGTGGGAAGGTGAAGATCCTGGGGCTCAGTCTACAGCCCCCTTCTCACCCTGGCTTTGCGCTATCCTTAGGCGAGCTCACCCAGCTGCTGCTCTGAGCAACCCTTGATTCAAGTCCATCATGGTGTGTTTGGCAGAACAATGGCCCCAAATATGCCCAGACCCTAATCTCTGTAACCTATGAATATATCACCTCACATAGGATAAAGGGCTTTGCAGATGTGATGAGGGGTTTGGACCCTGAGATCGGGAGAGCATCCTGGGTTGTCAGGTGAGCCTAGTGTCCAGGTGAGCCCTGTGTCATCATGTGAGTCCCTAAAATAGGATAACTTTCCCAGCTTGGCCAGAGAGATGAGCCAGAAGCAAGGGAGATTGTTTGAGAGCCTTACCCTATTGCTGGCCCAGTAGGTAGAGGAGGGTGCCAAGGCATGCACATGGCCCCTTGAAGTTGGGAAGGCCCTGAGCCAGCCAGCCAGCGAGGAAACAGGGATCTCAGTTCGATAACCACAAGGGAATTCTGCCAGCAACCTGAGTACACCAGCAAATGATCTTCCCCTAGGGGCTCCAGAAAGGAAAACAGCCTTTGGATACCTTGATGTTAGTCCAGTGAGGTCCACATCAGACTTCTGACCTACAGAACTGCAAGAAAATATATTTGTGTTGTCTAAGCCACTAAGTTTGTGGTGATTTGTTATGGCAGCAGTGGGAATGTAATACAGGTGGTTATGGTTCTGGAAGTAAAGGAAAGCTGCCCTTCAGCTTGCAGAGACTGGAAGGCTGCTCCACCTGAGGCCAGGGGTGTATGTGCAAGGTATTGGGTGGGGAGAGTTGGCCTTAGGATGGAGAACAGAAACAGATGTGGTGAAAAGGATGCATCCATCTGCCCAGGAGAGAACGTTGGCAGTGTTCACCAGTATCCTGAAAGGGAGAACAGGGTGAGTCAGCCCCGAATAACCACCACTGTGAAGTGGAATCCTGAGAGCTAATTACCCACTTAGCAGAGTACTGATTCTGCCATTTGCTTAGCAGACTTGGCAGAGGATCAGCAGAACGGCTTCCTAGAAGTGCTGGGGCAAAGGAACAGGTTGGAAAGTGTGTGATCTGCTGAAATGTTTTTATTTTCTATCGAGAATGTCGTGTTTGTGCTTTTTGTGTCCTGACTGTGAAATGATACATCGAAAGATGGATTTTAAGAAGCTGCGCTTTGCTTGCTGTGATCTTACACTTTTGAAAGGTTCTCAGGGAGGGGTCTTGTTTTTTTCACTGGCGGGTCTGAATCACACACCATTATTTATAGAGTAGTTGGGCAATTTCTCTCAGCTTCCCTGGTGATCACCAGCTGTACCAGCTCTGGTGTGGATCCTAGAACATTGTCTGTGACCTGTGGCAGGTGACGACTTCCTGGAAAGAGCCCACATTGAGTGCTTACGAAGATTTGGAGCCTGTGTACAAGTCTGTGTCTGTGACAAGGACATGACGGAATGGTTCTGGGAACCTGGGCCCGTCCTCCACTTCTCTGACATTCATTCTTTCACCTGATCTTTCCTGAGTGTGGATTGTGGGCCAGGCCCTCCCCTGGATGCTGGGTGTGAGCATCAGTGGGAAGATCAAGTCCTGTAAACCAACTCACATGTCAGAGACTCGGGGAGCAAAGACAGTGGGATTGTGGCAGGATGAAGTCAGCACCATCTGAATACCAGGAGGGGGGTATTTTATTTTATTTTGACCTTGCCCCAGTGTTATAAACTAGGTTCTGCAGTGGACTGAATGTTTGTGTCTCTTTAGGTTCGTAAGTTAAAATCCTAACCACCACCACGGGGATTGTATTAGGAGGTGGGGCCTTTTGGGGAGTGATGAGGTCGTGCAGGTGGAATCCTCATGAGCAGGGTTAGTGCCCTTATAAAAGAGGCCCCGGCAAGTTTCCACCATGCAAGGGAAGGGTGAGAAGTCTGCTCCCTGCAACCTGGTAGAGCCTCACCCTGCTGGCACCCTGATCTCAGACTTCTGGCCTCCAGAACTGCGAGGAATACATTGCTGTTGCTCATCCACCCAGTCTGTGATACTTTCTTATAGCAACCTGGGCTAAGACAGAGATCCTAGAGAGATGTCCCCTTGCATTTGGGGTTAAGTTTGCTTTGTGTGAGCAAGTGTGAGAAAGAGAAGGCAAAGAGGAGGGAGAGAAAGCTGCTGTTGGCTGACGTAAGAGCTTGAGGGAACACTGGGGAAGGCTGAGCAATTTCAGCTCTCACTCAGGGATAAATAAAAAATCACCTAAAGGGGGTTGATGGAAAACTCAGGAGATTTTTCTTCCAGTTGGTAGGCAGAGGAAATGGGGTATAGAAATGAAACAGATGTTCTGAGTAAATGTTAATGACCCATAAGCATGTGTGAAAGGCAAGATTGTATAAAATCAAAAAATCAATTTTAATCTGAAGGAAAAAATGCAATGATACTTCCTGTTGCTGTTATTCTTCTAAAGTCTAGGTTGAAGCATTAGGACTGAAGTGATAAGAAAGACAGGTTAATGCAGCCAGGAAAGGAAGAAAAATGTACATTCAACAGGAAGAAATATTTGCATCCAGGGTCCTAGTAATGAGAAAGATGAGAAAGTATTTGATAAAAGCCTTCAAATGCAGTGCTTTATTCACAAAAGCCTTGGAACAAGGCATGACAAATTAAATAATCATTTCTGCATCCTGTACTGCAGAGTCCATCTTGTGAACTTGAAGTTAATAACCACAGCATTTATTGTGCACCTACTGTGTGGCAGGCCTTGTGCTAAAGGCCTTAGATGGATTATCTCATCTAGTCTTTGCCTAGTGAGGTACGTACTATTATCATCCACATTTTACTTGAGGAAACCGAGGCGCAGAGAGGGTGTACAGTTGACAGAGGCCACACATCCAGCAAAGGAGAGAGCCAGGATTCCCACACAAGTCTGTCCCGCTCCGAGTTGGGTCCTTAACACCCAGAATGTGGCACAGTGGGATGGTGACACACAATATGCGGGGGTTTTAAAAATACAGACAATGCAGTTGAGCCAGGGATCAGGTTTACACCACTCGGATTAGGTTTACACTCAGGGCCTTTGACCAGCACCATTTGCCTGGCATTAGAGCAGATTGCAGTGTTTTGCTTTTGTTTTCTGTGCAGTATCAGATGAAGTAGCTTCCTTTTTATAGGGCTATTTTGAATGAAAAACTTAATTTTAAACATCAAGATCAGTTTCTGGATGGTGAGATGTTCACCCCTGGAGACACAGATGAGAGACAGCTCCTCTCCATTTGGGAGATTGGGCTTCTTGACTTGAATTAGCTGAACAGTTCAAATTACATTCATTCTCTGTCTCTCTCTCTGTTTTTGGGTATATACATTTGGACTTAGTAATCACATGAGCGTGGCAGGATCCCACTGTGTACCATATAATAATAACTTAGTGAAGGGTTCCTTGGTCAATATTCACATAGCAACCCCCCCACATTGACTTTCCGTTCCCTCTGCACATGCTGACCACAGCCCAGGGCATGTGACCGTGTATGGGGTCAGTCCCTCTCCATTCCCAGCCACGTCTGTTCCTACCAGGGAAGGTACTGGTCGGCCAGGAGTCAGCGTGTCTAATTCCTAACTTGCTTATGCCAGTTGTGTGTGTTACTGAATTTAGGTGCTTCAAGAAAGCATCATAAGTCAATGAGATAAGAGGGCAAAATAGGGTTATTTCTATGAAAACTAAATTGAAAGCAGTAGGTTTACTTAATAGACACACTAAAAAAAATTCTTTTGTCTTTAAGTGTAGCTAAAGCAACCGTAGAGAACTAGGTATAATTATTGGAGGATTTTGTAGTGGAATTATCGGTTTAGTTGCTTTGTTTAAAAACATGAACAAAAACCCCTAAAACTCTGATTCCTGAGTACCATACTGTGGCTGTGGTTGATTGATGGAAGAGAAAGTGAGTAGACCTCGGTTACGAAACCCATACTGAAAACATTGACAAACAATTGTACATTTCCATGCATTGTGTGAAAATATTTTAAAGAAGTATAGATCTTATTTTTTTCAGGATTTGCCACTTTCCCCAGCTTTATTCAGTTAACCAACTAAAGAGACGTCTATTCTGATATGAAGCTCATAGGCAGGAAAAAGAGAGTCTTACTTTTAGAACTGAGATTCGTCTGTCCTTTATGCTTTGACCTTTAGTTCCGTTAAGCTCAACACTGGGTGACCTCTGACTCCTCCATCATCCCAGTAAGACGGGAGAGGTTCCCTTGTCCCCCTCGCAGGTGTGCGATGGGGGAGTGGCTCGCTTCTTCAGCGCCCTGCTGCTCGAACCTCTAGGGGAGCAGACAGACGGGCAGGCTCTGGGCTCCAACCCCGCGGCAGTGTCTAGGGGAGAATGTTTACAGCTGAAGCTGCAGTGGGTATGTGTTCCAGGGTGCTCTTTAGTTTTGCTGTCTGTAGGTGGCTTGTGTCAGTCAGCGCAGTTAGACCCCTGGCCTTATCGCAAGGACAGGGGGCTTTCTGTGTCCCAGGGTTCTTGCCTGGGTGTACCAGAAGAATCAAATCACATGTGGTCTTGGAGAATGAGTGCAAGGTTTTATTGAGTGGAAGTAGCTCTCAGCAGATGGGGGAGCCAGAAGGGAGATGGTTTTCCCCTGGAGTTGGGCCGCTTGGGGTCTGGGCTGTCCTCCAACTGCCCCAGCCAAACTCCGCATTTGCCGGTGCTTGTCAGTGCGTTCCTCTCGATGTCCAGCCACCCGTGTGTTTCTCCACTGATGTACTCCTCTCAACGTCCAGCCACTTGTGTGTCTGCCTTGCTAGGGTCTTGGGTTTTTGTAGGCACAGGATGGGGGCATGGCAGGCCAGGGTGGTCTTGGGAAATGCAACATTTGGGCAGGAAATGCCTGTCCTCACCTAGTTCCATGGGGCCAGGGACCATGCCCTTCTCTACCCAGCACTTCCCCACTTCCATATCATTTAAAGGGACCATGCCCTTCCCTGCCCAGTGCCCCACTCCCATATCACCAACAGCTCTGCCCTCATCTTCCCCCTCCCCATCTCTGGCTTCCATCTTCATGGCTCCCCGCTGCCTCCAGACTTACTTTCCACTCACCTGGGTGATGCTGCGACTTCCTTCTCTGTCCACTCCCTTCTCTTTCTCTCCCCAACCCCATCCATTCCATCCTCCACATTCCCGAGCCATGGCTCACTTTACCCAAACCTAGTGAGGGAGTGAGTGCATGGACAGATGAGGGGACCCTCCAGCAGTCCCTTAGTATCCAGCACCACCCCAGATGTCCCTGTGGCTCAGTCCCAGCAGGCATCTCTTCCACCCACTGTCCATGCTCTTCAAGTGTGATCCATTCTGTGCACACAGAGGGGCTCCAGGCCCCTGGATACATCCTGCCAGAGCCAGTGCCCTTCCTGGAGACACACTGGCTAGAGGTCTCCAGTTCGTGCAGGAGATGTCAGATGGTTGTTCTGCTGTTCCTGAGAGTGGCTGTGGGGATGGGCTCACTGCGATCACCACAGCCCCTCCCACAACAGGCAGCAGCTGAGAGCCCCAGCGTGCCCAGCACCACTGGCCTCTGTCTTCCTTCCTTCTCTGAATTACTGGACTTACTTCTTTGAGCATGGGGAAATGATTTGCCGTTCAAATACGGAAGAGTATTTCCTTCACCCTGCTTCAGGCAATCAGGCAGGCAGACAGACCCCACAGACCCCAATCCCGAGGCTTCCTCCCCACCCTGGGCACCTGCATTGCCAACAGCATTTGTGTTGGTTGAGGGGAAGACCCTTTAAAAGTGTCATGCATGGACAGTGGATTCTTGTTAAATGCTGGGGCTAAGAACACTGACCACGCCAGTGGAGAAGGGCACTGGCAAAGAAACCAGACTTCTCAAGGAGCCGCGCACGTGAACACAGTTAGCAGCACAGACTCAGCTTCATCTCCAGATCACTTCTTCTGGGAGGACCCTGCCTCTGTTTGGGAGATGCCTGGGAGCATCCGTGGGCCAGATCCACTGGCATCATGGTGCCTCGCTGGGCTGGCCCAGGAAAGTCATTTTAGTTTTGTGTTGAAAGCGAGTGGGGCATTGGGGAACCTTCTGGGCAGTTTTCTCAGTGCTGCAGCCTTGGATTTGGGTATCATGTTCTGAAATGACTGGAATGCTCAGGAAAGCTCTCTGAGGAGGTGACATTCGGGCTGAGGCCTGGATAGAGATGTGGGGGGAGAATATTCTAGACCAAGCCCATGGGGATGGGCCGAGTTCAGGCCCATCTTCTCTGAGTTCAGGATTTGGGTGAAGCTGCCATGGGTGTTTTGTGGCCTCTGATGGTCCCTGTGAGCGCCCTTCCTATGGGCACACATCCCTCATGGTGTCTCTCACAGTTCCAAGGGGAAACCAGACTCCATTTCCCAGGATTGCTTGCAGCCAGGTCCCTCATGTGACCTGAGCCCGGTCATGTGATTCAGGCTCAACCAATCAGAAACCTCCCATGAGCCTTTGCCTAGGAAAAGAACTGGAGGAAGATGGCAGCTGGGTGGATCCCTGTGTGGGCACTGGGGCTGGTGGGGCTGGTGGACTCAGTGGGAGTGGGAAAGAAGAAGGTTGATGTCCCCTCCCGGGGCCAGCAGGGTGAGCTGTGGGGTCAGGTTGAGTGGCCTTCCTTGGAGCAGCCCCTGGTGTGGGCTGGGCATTTGTAGCCATGGAGTCTTTGCCCGCATGAAGCGTTGAGACCTTCCTGATGTCCACACTGGCCCCAAGGAATCCGCTTCCCCTGGGTCTCATTGGAAATGCACCATCTCATACCCCAGCCCAGACCTGCTGGTCAGGGCCTGCATTTTATCAAGACCCCTGGGGATTTGTGTGTAATGGGAGTTGGAGAAGTGTGATCTGTAACGAGCTCCTCCTGCTTAATGCAGCTGGAGGGTGGGCTTCTGTGGTTACAGCAAAGAACCAGGTGGTACAGAAGCCATGGGAGGGATGTGACCAGGGAGTGAGATGATCGGGTTCATCCTTTATCCATCCTGCTGCTGGACTACAGAGGGGCGAGACAGGAGGCCAGCGTATATCCAGAGAAAACACATCTCTGACCAGACAAACACGCAAAACCTGTGAAAAGACCCAGACACACACACCTGCAGGTGAAACTGAGACACACACGCACACACACAAACCCAGAAACAACCATCTACACAGGCGCACAGAACCACAAAGACAGGCAGGGCTGGGGCGACTTCACCCCAGAACATCTCCTTTCTTGTTTCCCTGGATCTGCAGGAAGGAGCCGAGCCTGCCTGACTTTGGTCCCTCGCTCACCACTAGACCTTGAAAGTGAAATTGAATATCCACAAGCCCGTGACCTTGGGGTTCTGGAGAATGGGTCCTTAATGAGTGTCCCGGCTCCAGGCCAGATGAAATGCAGGCGTTCCAGCCTCTGTCCGGGAGGGTCCCTCGGCCCCCTTGCTGAGGGCCGCAGATCGATGTGGATCAAATGCTAATGGCTTTTCAGCTGGGGCTGCTAGAGCCCAGTGCAGGACCATGGGCAGTGTGTTTGCGGGGGGCACTTTCGCCCTCCACAGGGCGTCTCAGGCTACCTGCTGAGACCCAGGTTGGCACAATGTGATACGTGAAATTTGTGCAGCAGCAGGGGACTGGGCACAGAGACAGGGGACATCAGCCTGTGCCCATGATCCAGCTGTAAACGCAGATTTATACCCAGGCCAAATCTATCCACGAATCCATTTCAGAGGAATAAAATTGCACTAGAGGGATAGTAATTGTGCAATATATTACACTTGAAATTAGAATTCTATGAAATCTCATTATTTATGTCTAGACTAAAAGAGATTGAGTTTTGATTATTTAACTATATTTCCTGTTGCTCTGATGAGGAATGATGCTTCTCTAAGGGCCGACTGTCTCATTCCTGAAGAGTAGGGTTTTCAGAGCAGCACCATGAGGGGCTTCTGGAAGTCTCCGGGACTCAGGGTTGGTCTGGAGGGACATGGGGGCTGCCCTGGGCCTGCTTGTCCTCAGGCCCCTTCATCCCCCTTCCCATGAGTCTCTGGGCTCACCCCCCTGGGCTGCATTTCCCAGGCTCTGACTAGGCTGGTGTCTGCCTGGATTAGCGGTTGGGGGCTGTGGTGGAGAGTTGGGGCAGGAGGACCCAGGGCGCCTCCCTCTGCAGTGGCTGCATCTCCCCCATGGCTTCAGTCCCCGCTGTGGCCTGTGAGCTGGGGACCCTACTTCCTCTCATGGTCTACCCCAGGGTCAGTGACAGGTTGCTGTGCTGGCTGATCCTCACCTCACAAGCCGCCTTTTGCCTTCTCAGCTTTCTACGCAGATCCCTGCATTGTCCCTTCATGGCTGAAGCACCTGCAGTGACCCCTCTTTCCTTGGACCATGGTGCAGATGTGCCCCTCACCAGGACACTCAGGCCTCTCCCCCACCCATTTCGTCCTCCTCTCACCCTCACACACCCTCTGCCCTGGTGCCCAAACTCCCTGCTGTCCTCCACGCCAGCCCCAGCGCCTTCGCTCCTGCTGCCTGCTTGTCTGGAGTCCCCACCATAGAAACATCCCCTGTGTGAAGTCCCTGCTCACGGGTCATCTCCGAGGTCACCAGTCCTGAGCCTCCCACCTGCCAATGGCATCTGCTGGGACCTTCCAGAGCCGGTTTCTGTCCTCGCTTAAGTGCTCAGCAAGAGTGCGTCTTGCAGTAGTCAAACGTGTTCATTTGCATGTGGATCCTGCGGTAGTCAAACGTGTTCATTTGCATGTGCATCCTGCGGTAGTCAAACGTGTTCATTTGCATTCTTCCTTTTTTTTTTTTTTTTTTTTTTTTTTTTTGAGACGGAGTCTCACGCTGTCGCCCAGGCTGGAGTGCAGTGGCCGGATCTCAGCTCACTGCAAGCTCCGCCTCCCGGGTTCACGCCATTCTCCGGCCTCAGCCTCCCGAGTAGCTGGGACTACAGGCGCTGCCACCTCGCCCGGCTATTTTTTGTATTTCTTAGTAGAGACGGGGTTTCACCGTGTTAGCCAGGATGGTCTCGATCTCCTGACCTCGTGATCCGCCCATCTCGGCCTCCCAAAGTGCTGGGATTACAGGCTTGAGCCACCGCGCCCGGCCGCATTCTTCCTTTTATTCAATTATTCACCAAGTATTCACTGAGGCTAACTATATGTAAATCACTGTGATACAGCAGAGTAATCAGGACTTTTTCCATTGTAGGTGGCAGAAATCTCAACTCAAACTGGCTTGAGTAAGAAGGAAAGTTTTTTGACATATAACCATCTATAGGTATGTCAGCTTCAGGCATGGCTGGATCTAGATCAGCTGATGTCTCTGAAGGCTGTCTCTTTGCCCTTCTTAGCTCTACTTCATGTTGGTGATGGAGCTGTAACAGTATAATGAGAATTTATTTTCAGTTCTAAGTGGCAGAAATCTCTAGAATTGGCTTAAACACCATTGTTTGTTGATGCAAATAACCACCCAGGGATAGTTTATCTTCAGGCATGGCTGAATCCAGGAGATCTCCAGAATTCTCTCTTGTTGCCTCTTACTGTGCTTCCTCTGTATTAGCTGCATCCTCAGACAGAATCCCACACTGTGGTGTCAAGTTATCTTCTAGGGATCGTGAGGCTCGTGTCTCAGCCTCCCAGGAACCCTGCTGGAAGGGGAGTCCTTCAAAACCTCCTCTGAGTTTCAAATTTTAGTTTCCTTGTCTCCCAAAGGTCTGGTGTGGGTCACACATCCATCTGTGTTCCTATAAGTGGCCAGGGGAATGCAGGGGTTTGATTGTGCCTGACTCACAGGCCCAATGAACCAAGCATACATTTCAGGCCAGTCAAATACATGTGTGTAAACAATGAAAGATTATATGTATTCAATTCAGACTTGGATTTTGAGAAAATTGTAGATTCATGTGCTGTTGTAAGAAGTAATACAGGACCTTTTGCAGCTTTTACCCAGTTTCCCCAGTAGTAACTTCTGGCAAAACTGCAGCCCAATATCACAGCCAGAGCACCCCCAGTGAGGCCTTGTTGGGTTGAAAAATGTCAGCAGATAGATCTTGGTTGTGTTGTCAGATGCGCCATGTGCTTCTGTGCATGCATCAGTGTGTTTGTAAGAACACCGCACAGGGTAGCAGAGGTTCGCCACAGAGGCCACAGGTTACAGGGGTTTTGTGAGGTGTGGTTAAATTGGAGGACTTACGGGTTAGCTTTAGAGGAGAAAATGTTCTTACACGGGTGTGCAACTGAAAATTAGTTTCCCAAGATGGTGGACTAGGAATGTGTTCATGCATCTCTGTTAATTAAAATTATTTTTAAAGTAGAAATAAAATAGTGTCCATTTCCCTGAAGGCAGAATGTCTCTTACCTAGTGTGATGTTTGTCACATGAGTGGCAGAGAGTATATGATTTTATCGCGTCTCCTCAGTAGATCGCTGGAAAAATTTTCCAACACAATAAGGTTAAGAGCTTCTTTATTATAGCTTTGTGTAATTGCAGCATTTTATTGATGACATAAACTAGCAGGAACTCTCAGTCTATAAACAGTCCCCTCCCTGCCTATAGCAGAGAACACCCTCCCTGTGGTTAATGGGGATGTATCCCTGGCTTCAGAAGGGAGGAGCTATCCTCAGAGGGTGGTCAGTTCCTCAGATCCTGGTCGGGCAGGCAGTGGGCGCTGTTGCCTTGTCCTGGGAGGGTGAAAGTCAAGGGTGCTTTTCTACAGGGCAGGGGAGAAGGGAATACATGTACAAGATGCAGCATGCACAGCCCCTGCTCCAGGATCTGCAGTGGCTTCCTACTGACATTCATGATGGAAGAACTACAGGCGGAGGAGAGGGAAGGCCATGCGAGCACCGTTTATTTCTCTGGGGGGTGTGTGCGCGCGCGCGCGTCAGATGCTGACTCTGTGTTTTGTGTATCCTCTGATGCGTATTTAAGGTAATCCTGTGGCAAGGTGTAATGATTATCTTATCCCCATTCTACAGAGGCGGGGGCTAGGCTCAGCTCCTGATAGTGAGGCCTGCAGCCATACCCACGTCTGATTTAACCAGAGCCTGTGCCTCTTTCCACAGCCATGTAAGGCCTCAGTACAGCATTGGTTCTAGCTTGCGAGCAGGTTGCCTGAGTTCATGGATGGGACGTGGGTGCCGAGCCCATGCCCCGTTTTTTGTTGCCTCAGGGAAATGAAAGGATATAGATGGGAATAGAGTTGAGGACAGAGGTCTGGAAGGCAAAGGGGGAGGAGTTCAAGCATTTTATTCTGACCTCCTAGTTATTCCCCAGTATTATCATTATCATCATCCTCATTATCACCATCATCCCCACCATTGTCATTGTCATGGTCACTGTTATATTGTCATTCTCTTCATTATCATTATATTATTTACCGTCATCATTATCATTATCTTTGTCATCATCAAGATCTCTTTCATCACTATTATCATCACCATCATCATCACTATCACCATTACCATCATCACTATCACCATTACCATCATCACTATCACCATTACCATCACCACCACCACTACCATCACCACCACTATTACTATCACAACCACCATTACCATCACTACCATTACCATCACCACCACCATTACCATCACCATTACCATCACCACCACCATTCCCATCACCACCACCATTCCCATCACCACCACCATTACCATCACCACCACCACTACCATCACCACCACTATTACTATCACAACCACCATTACCATCACCACCATTACCATCACCACCACCATTACCATCACCATTACCATCACCACCACCATTCCCATCACCACCACCATTACCATCACCACCACCACTACCATCACCACCACTATTACTATCACAACCACCATTACCATCACCACCATTACCATCACCACCACCATTACCATCACCATTACCATCACCACCACCATTCCCATCACCACCACCATTACCATCACCACCTTTACCATCACCACCATCATTACCATCACCACCATTACCATCACCACCACCTTTACCATAATCACCATTACCATCATCACCATTACCATCACCACCACAACTACTATCACCACCACNCACCACAATTACCATCACCACCACAATTACCATCACCACCATTACCATCACCACCACCATTACCATCACCACCACCGTTATCACCACCGTCACCATCACCACCGTTACCATCACCACCACCATTACCATCACCACCGTTACCATCACCACC
>NC_037679.1:90436801-90560125 GCF_003255815.1 Theropithecus gelada | reverse complement strand
CCACCGAAGCACCCGCAGCACCCACGACTGGACACCCCTCCCCAGGTTTCCGTCTGCTCTGATGAGCCCCCAGCTGCTCTCCCCCGACATCCCTGTGCTCAGCAAGACCCCAGCTCCTCTCTGGTGTTGGATCCCGTCCCCGCCTCCCCAGCCGTGCTCACCCCTGAAGCAGGAGCTTCTGAATGTCCTGGGTTTCTTGGCTCCTCGCAGAGCCCCAGGGTCCCTGATACATGTCTGGCACCGGTGGGGCACCCGGTAACTGTTCACCCACTCCCATAAATATGCTGTTTACTGCTGAATTATAAAGGGTGTGGGAACAAGAGAGAGGTTTCAAATCACTTTTCATTCTTACGGTTTGAATACATTACACAGTGATCTAATTAGGCTTGTATTTCAAGCAGAGACCACACTTCAAAGTAAAATTTAAAAATAATTCTACTATGGGAGGAAATGAATGTTTCTAATATAAAATTTCACCTGCTGTGTTTGGCAGGCAGGGAAGCTTGCGGAGCCTCGTTATCCTAATCGAGGAAGCCCCAGAAAGGAGAGCCATTAAGAGAAGTGACGTTTTTCTGGACATCTGTCCTGAGAGGTTTCCATCCCTCCCGGAGGCTCTGGGTCTCTGAGCACCCCAGCCTGTGGGTTCTGACAGGACGTGGGTGGGAACGGGAGGGGGCCCCAGGCAGGTGCTCCAGCCCCGTGTGGGGAGCAGAGGTTGGATGGTGGGAACTTGCTCAGACCCTCCTCTTCCTATAGTCCCAGCGCCGCGTGGTGGGACTCTGGACAGTCCTCCCTCTCCGTCTTCCCCTCACTGGGACCCAGCACGGCACAGGAGGGGCGGCCAACACCGTTTAGACACCAGAACTGTCCGGAGTGTCCTGCCCTCTGTCTCAAGTCACGACCCCGGATTCCCCAGGCAGCCACACACAGCGGTCTACACCCGGAGAAAGTTGCTGTGAGAACTGTGGCAGCACAGGAGGCTCTGTGTGTTTGCTTTCGTTGATCTGTTCAACTGCAGCTCTGATTTATTCCTGGGGTGGGGTTGAGTTGATACCGTAGGCGGGTTAGTCTGTGACCATCCCCAGGCGGTCCTTCATCCCACTCTGCTTGCTCCCTTGGATTTATTTTTCCAGCGTGCACAGGGAACCTCCTTCCTTCTGCTAAGGGATGCTGACCGCCTAATTAATTGGTTGCTCTTATGACCTAGCCCAGCTCCCAGAGGTTCCTGCGTCAGGGCTGCTTGGGATTTGTTAAGGAAACAACATGCCGTTCCTCTCATAGTCATTTGTCATCTGTGTCTGAACGTTCATGACACGTCTTTGACCTAAGATACCTGATCTACACGACAAATTATTTGAGAACATAAAATCTGAACTTGAAATTTTAGCAAGAAGAGAAAGCCGACGTTCACTTTTCACCTTCACTTGGGCTCTGAGCTGTCTCAGAAAGACGTATCTGATTTCTGTTACGTGAACGACGTGTTTCTTTTTTTCCAAGTTCTGAGGCCTCCAGCTCACAAGTCAGATTAGGAGCAGGCCCTGAGAGGCAGGAAAATCCTTCCTGAGCTCTTGTGGCCCCAGGACCAGGGACCGTGCTAGAGTTAACGCCTCACTCCCCACAGGGCTCTGGGGGAGTTTCCCCTTCCTCCTAAATGGCTTTGCAGGGAGAGCTGGGCCCTGCCAGCGGGAGCCCCCTCCAGGCCAGCTGACCTGGGTGCTGGGAGGAGCTGCTGCCCCGAGGCGAGGACTGATGTGTGTTGAAAACCAGAATTCTGAAATGAAATGGAATTCGAATGAGAGACCAGGGGATGCCCAGACCTGGGAGGAAACTGCATTTCACCCGGTCGGGCTCTGCCTTTGGCCTCCGCAGCCCAGGACAAATACTTCAGGGCAGTTGAACAGCATTAAGGCAGGAGGAAGGGGACCCTGAATGGCTCCAGTGAGGGGTGGCCTGGGTTGGGATGGGAAGGAGGCTGTGCCCGTCCCAGGTGGAGGAATGAGGCAGAACCAGTGGGGAGAGGCCTCTCATCTGCCTGCCCTGGACAAGCTCCACCCTGTGGCCCTGCATCCTCCCCTGTCCTTTGAGGCTGCCCCAGGGCCATGGTTTGGAATAGCCGGTGCCCACGGGGAGCCCCACCCCACCCAGGCCCCTTGGCACCACTGCTCTGATCTCCTCGGGAGGCTGAAGGTGACTCGATGGGAGGCAGGAGAGCACAGGGGGAGTTCACTGCAGGTTTAGGTGCAGGGCCCAGGGCCACCCAGACAGCAGCCACAGCCACAGCCATGGCCCTGGGGGGCAGGGAGGGGGTATGCAGGGCCCTGCCCAGGTCAGCGGGAGGTGGGGGCGCAGAGGGCTGTCCCGGGGACACTGGGCTGTGGAGGACGCAGTGAGAAATCTCGGGGCATGGGGCCCACCCCGCGCCCCCTCCTTCTTTCCTCCCGTTCCTGACTCTGCCCTCTGTTGGCCAAACCCTGGCAGAGGCCAGTGGACTTACAGCCTGGACCCCAAGGGTCAGCCCACTGGACACAGCCGGGGAGGCTGAGGAGCCTCTGAGCAGAGCCCGGGGCAGCAGCCTCTCCATCCGCCAAGGCCTGGCTTCCTGGGCTGCCCCAGCACTCTCGGGTCCTGGTACTGCCAGCCTTGGTCCCACCATGGCCTAAGATGGGCCCAGGGCTGCTTGGGAGCGAGTCTTCTCCTGAGGGTAGAGCTGCTCCTCCTGCCTCACTGGCCATGGGCTCCCCTTCAGCCCAGCCCGAGGGACTTGGGGCCCCTGGTGGAGGGGACTGGCTAGAACCACTCAGAGCCCAGCGTCCCTGAGTCGTCAGCACAGGCCGAGGTTCAGGAGCCATTCGCAGAAGGGCGTCCCGGGTGCAGGTGTCAGAATATGAGGGGCCGGTGTGGAGAGGGGTTGAGAGGTAGGCTGGGGTCTCTGCCCATGTGAGGCTGGACTGAGCCTGCCCTGGCCTCTCTGATTTTCTGTGGACTTTGGGGTCACCTCAGATGTTTCCTCTGACAGCAGCTCCCAGTTCCTGTCCCACGCTGACCCTGAGGCCACCTGGTCAGGGCCCTTCCTCACTGGCTGATACCAGACGGCTCCCATGGCTTACGGTGGGCCCAGGACTTGCCACTTGCTGGCCGGGACCCTGAGACCTCAGCACAGGCCTGGGAGGGATGGGGACAGAGACCCCCAGCTGCAGCATCCCCACAGGTGGAGTCAGCCCAGGGGCTAAGCAGGGGAAGGGAAGGGCAGACGTGTGGGGGAACGTTCCCCACAGTTTCACACCTACGAGACACGTGGCCAGAGCGGGGCTGGAGCTGTCACCGGAACACTGTGTTGTGGACCCAGCCCCTTGTGTCCTGACCCTGTGGGCGTGTTTGCCGCATGACCTTGGGGGGTTCTGATGAGCGCAGCCAGTCCCCAACTGCACTGCATTCAGCATGAGATTCCAGGACGACGGTTCTGCTGACCCCGTGAGGCTCTGGGCTTCCTCCTGTCGGCACCAGCACAATTCCAGGGCCTGGGAAGGACAGCGGCACAGCCCACCCCACAGCGAGCCCCACCCATGTGTCTGCGATGAGGAGCGCGGACTTGAGGTGACCGTGGATAAAATAATCAGAGACAACGCAGACGTCGGCCACCTGACGGGTCCTGGGGTCTTTCCTGGCAGGAAGGGCACAAATAGAGTCCAGAGTCCCCCAGGGGGCCCATCTCTTTTCAGGACCTGGCTCTGCATCGCACCTCCAGACAGGGCCACGGGACCGGTGAACAGGCTCAGTGCCCCTCACAAGCAGGGGACAGCCAGGCCTGGCAGAGCCGCACAGGTGCCCCTGCTCCGTGACCCCAGAGAGCACCACAGGCTCCCAGGGAACCCGGCCACGCAGGCCTGGCGTTGGTGACCGGGGGAAACTCAGCCACGTTGAACATTAAGGGGGCTCCTGGGCGTGGCTTCCGCAGGCCCAGGGAGTCTTTGGCAGAGTGGGGAGGATTCTTTGAGCAGAGAATGTTCTCCTGACAACCCGGATCGGGTGGGGTGAGCTTGGCTGAAAGAGCATCACTTGAGGACAGTGACCCACACGTGTTGGTTTGTTCTTTCAGTCATTCATTCAGTCATTCATTCACTCACAAGTTGTGTGTCACTGAGGCTACCGAGAGGAATCATGCACAGGTGACCTCCTGGGGGACTGAACACAAGTGTGGCCAGTTCAGAGCAAGAATCCAGACCTCACAGTCCCCACCCCACTCCCCTGTCACTCCTGTGTTCCCTGTGTAACCACCCAAGGGGTTCACCTTGCCTGCTGCCTACACAGAACTGATTTATCAAGACAGGGGAATTGCAATGGAGAAAGCGTAATCACGAAGAGCCCGCTGTGCGGGAGACCAGAGTTTTATTATTACTCAAATCAGTGTCCCTGAGCATTTGGGGAGCAGAGTTTTTAAAGATAGTTTGGTGGGTCGAGGCTTGGGAAGTGGGGCGTGCTGATTGGTCAGGTTGGAGATGGAATCATAGGGGGTTGAAGTGAGATTTTCTTGCTGTCTGCTGGTCCTGGGTGCGATGGCAGAACTGATTAGGCCAGATTACCGGTCTGGATGGTGGCAGCTGATCATCCAGTGCAGGGTCTGCAGAATATCTCAGGTTTTACAACAATGGTGTTATTCTCAGGAGCAATTTGGGGAGGTTCAGACTCTTGGAGCCGGAGGCTGCCTGACCCCTAAACCATAATTTCTAATCTTGTAGCTAATTTGTTAGTCCTGCAAAGGCAGACCCGTCCCCAGGCAAGAAGGGGGCCTTTTCGGGAAAGGGCCTTGATCGATTTTGTTTCAGAGTCAAACCATGAACTGAATTCCTTCCCCGTGTTAGTTTGGCCTATGCCCAGGAATGAACGAGGACAGCTTAAAGATTACAAGCAAGATGGAGTCGGTCAGGTCTGATTTCTTTCACTGTCGTAATTTCCTCAATTGTAATTTTAAGAGAACCTGGGACAGGTTCCTTAATGTCTCTGTTTCTTCCTCTATAACATGAAGACAGTAGCCAGCTCACCTCACAGGGCTGCTGGACTGACTGAGTCCTGCGTGGAAGGTGCTCAGAGCAGGGCCTGGCCCAGGAGGCCCCTCAGCTCTCAGCTGCCCTCACTGTGGAGCTGCGAGGCAGGTGGTAATTGATTTTCTGGTTCTGCTGACGTGAGACTCTGCACCTGCGAGGCAGAGGCTGCCCAGTGCTGTTCAGGGAGCCTGGGCTCTGATTGGCCATTCCATGATTCCGCAACTTTGGATTCTCAACATATCCACATCTGAGTTATAGGAATTCCTATGCATTTTGCAAGACAAAATGAGAGAAATAAATCAAATCGAATGCCAAGTTAGATTTAACACATACACCATTTATTATCCGCTGTTCATTTCAGTCTGTATTCTGCTTCCTGAATATGTTTACATCTGTTCTGTATATATTTTGGAGAACCGTTGAGCATTGTGTTTTGGGGGTGATTTGTAAGGGCAATTTTGACTAAGCAGTTTTCCCTCTGTGCCAGCATTAGGACAGAGTCCACATATGGTGTGTGGTTCTGCCCCATAAACAGGGGCTCCGTTCCTATCTCAGGATGAATGTAAAGGTGTGAAATGAGAATTCTGGCAGCGCCCTCCCTCCCTCCCTCCCTCCAGCGTGGCAGGATCTCCGCCGCATCTCAGTCCCTACTGAGTCCTGTGCAGGCCTCTCTGTTCCTTTCCAAGAGCCATGGTTGAATTCAGCCCTGCCACGTGATGGGATCATGTCTGGCACCTGCAGAGGCAGGGCCCTTGCCGTTGGCCCAGTGAGCTGGGATGGTGGCCTGGCCCAGGGCAGGGGCAGCGACCTGGGGGAATGGCCCGGGAGCCTCAGGCCCACTTTACAGGGCAGAGCAGGGGTGGTGTGTCCGAGTCAGCAGGAGACACACACTCACTCACTCTCACACACGCACCACTCATATACACACAACACACACAGTCTCATCCATGCACACTCATGAACACTCACACGCTCACATACACGCTCACACTCACACGTGCTCACACATTCCCTCTCACACGCATGCAAGGTCACACACACACACACACTCATTCACACTCAGCACTGAGACAGACAGCGCCCTGAAAGCTAATGACAGAAAAACCAAATTCTACCAAACTATTGAAAGAGGTTTATTCTGAGCCAGTGTGCGTGCCCACAGCCCAGAGAACACAGGCTGGGGAGTTTCTGGGAGTGCCCCAGGGGCTGGTTACAGCTGGTTTCATGCATTGCAGAGAGACAGGGCCTGCAGGTACAATCACGAATCCATGCAGGGAAGGGATGCGCTGGCTCAGCCCACAAAGGTGGGACCTCGGGAGGCCGGGGCTTACCAGTCACTGGTGGGTTTCCAGGATTCTTTAGCTCAGAGATGGCTGAGAGAGCCAAGCTTTGTCTGAAGCCTTGGAGTCCGGGGAAGGGGTGCTGGGGTTAAGAGGAGGGGTCTGCTGTCTGTCCCATGAGCTGCACCACAGTCAGGCTGGAAGGTGACCCCCATTATACAGGTGAATAGAAAAACCCGTTTCATGAGATTCTGTGGTTTGTAAGATGTGACTCCCCAGGACTCTTAGGAAAGAATTGGGCAAGAGAAAGAGCGGGCAGAGTTCAGTCCTCAGGGGACTGACCCTTGAGCCTGGGGTCCATCTCCCACAACCTTCTCCCAGCCCTGCTGGACCTCATTAATCCCAGGACACCGCAGCCTCCCCACGGGCCCTGACCCCTGTGCCCTCTGCCAGCGAGGCTCCCTCCGTGTCCTGGCCGGTCCTGCTCACCCTGCCCCTCTCTGCCCAGCCCCTCCCCAGCGGGGTGTCCCCACCCGCATCCCCAGGCCTCGGCCCCTCCCCCACCCACATCCCCAGGCCTCGGCCCCTCCCCCACCCACATCCCCAGGCCTCGGCCCCTCCTCCACCCACTCAGCACTGCAGGACTGCGTGGCGTCCCGTTCAACTCCGTCCCAGACACAGGACCCTGTGCTCAGAGACTGCCCAGCCCTGCCTCGCACACAGTAGGCGCTCATTAATTGACTGCGGAGGGATAGTGGCCTGGAGAGGAGTCTGGGTGTGGCCAGAGGGTCTCAGCATCTCCATCCCACGCTGGAGGGTTTCCTGCAGGAGGGTGCACTGGCCCCACAGGGAGCGCCTGTCCTAATAGAATAGAATAGAAGGAGGGCTCCGCTTCCGGGCTCCAGAACGCTTAGGAGCCTGAGCTGGGGCTGCCTGCAGGACCGTCCACACTGGAGATGGCACAGCTCTGTGCCAGCCACACAGGGGACCCTGTGCTGAGCCAAGGAAGCCAGCACTTCTCTCTTGAAGAGCTGGGGCTGTAGGAAAAGGGGGGCTGCAGGCTGAAAGCATCTGTGACATTGAGCACACAGCGGGTCAGGGTGTGGTCAAGTTATAGGGGTGGGGCCAGGATGGAGGGGCAGAGTCAAACTACAGGGGCAAGGTCAGGGTGGAGAGGCATGTTTAAACCATAAGGGCCAGGGTGGAGGCGAGGGATCAGAGAAGGAAATGGCTAGAAATAGGGGGTAGGGACAGGATGGGTGGGGTCAAACCACAGGGGTGAGGTCAGGGTGGAGAGGTGTGGTCAAACCATAGGGCAGGGCCAGTGTAGAGGCCAGGGATCAGAGAAGGAAATGGCTAGAGAGGGGGTGGGGACAGGATGGACAGGTGTCACCAAGCCATGGGTGTGGAGAAAGGGATGAGGCCAAGATGGAGAGGCAGGGTCAAACCACAGGGGCAAGGTCAGGGTGGAGAGGCGTGTTTAAACCTTAAGGGCCAGGGTAGAGGTGAGGGATCAGAGAAGGAAATGGCTAGAAACAGGGGGTAGGGACAGGATGGATGGCCAAGCCATGGATGTGGAGATAGGGATGGGGCCAGGATGAGGGGAGGAGCCAGACAGAGGGTGGGTCCAGGATGAAGGGCATGGTCTAACCATGGAGCAGTGTCAAGCACTGGGGGAAGCCAGGATGGAGGGGCGGGGTCAAACCACAGGGGTGGGGCCAAGGTGGAGACGTCTGGTCAGGCCCTAGGGGTGGGGCCAGATTGGAGGGGGCTGGGTCAGGCATGGGCGGGGCCAGGAAGGAGGGGCGGGGCCAGGCAGGGGGTGGGGTCACACTGTCCTGTAACGGGAGGGAGGACACACACATCCTGACGCCCAGCCTGGGAGGTCTCCACGGGTCTCACAGCCCTACCTCACTGTGTCCATCTTTTCCTCCTCTTCATGACTGGCCCTCAAGAGTCAGGGCTGAACGAACCCCACTGCACAGTGCGTGACACGTCACATATCATCTGTCTGCGCGTGGATTCCTTCAGGCTTCAGGCTTTATGATGTATTTTCGTTCCTTCCCATTCCTCCTCCCATTCCCCTCCCTGCCCTTAGGAAATCACTGAGCCGTGTTTAATGACGATCTTTTTATTGGGACGTGTTCTTGGAGAGTGTCCGTTGCTGTTTCTGGGCACGAACATCAATGGTCTCATGTGATTAATTTCGTTCTGTGTATTTTTAAACTTTTACAAATAATCATGTTTTAAAGATGCTCTCATATCGCTCCGTGTGCACCAGCTCATTCTGTCTCGTTGCTGCATGTTTCTCCGTGTGCGTCCAGCTCGTTTTCCTCTCTGTTCTCCCAGGGACACCCACCCAGGTCCTGTGCCCCTCCCGGCCCCCACAGACAGGCTCAGAGGTCATCTGTGGGCCTGGGTCAGCCCCTCCCTGGGTGTCTACGTGAGGTGGGACCGCTGGGTCCAGGACCCTCCGTCCACCCCCACCTGCAGGACGTCCCTGCGTCCCTGCCTCCCTGCCCAGGCCGGGCAGTGCCAGCTTCCTAATCACCGCCAGGAGTGAAAGGAGACAGCCTGGGTGTGGCATCTTGGCCTGTTACCCTCTTGGGATTTCCTGTCCTGGGTGTTGGCTGCTCACATCACTCTGTCCATTCTTTGGGATTTCTCCTGGTTTCCTTGTTGATTAATAAAGTTATATTGTATATTTGACACATTGGTCACTTTCCAGTTTTAAACTTTGCAAATCTCTTTTCCCATTTTGCCAGGTGTCTAATAATTTTGTTCATGGTCTTCTTCATTAAGCAGGCATCCTTTGTTCTGATGTGACAAAACTAACCATTTTTCTATGGTTTATGCTTTCCAAATGTGTTTTAAAAAATATTCCCAGGCACAGGCTCCCAAAGACTCTATATGTTTTCCTGTTTTTTTCTCTTTTCATATTCAGGCTTTTAATCCATCTAGACTCCACCTTTGTTTGCAGTATTGGTTAGAGATTCAGTCTTACTTTCCTCCACACAGACAACCCATTTTCCCAGTACCAGTTTTACACAGCCCGTTTTCTATCAACTGTTTGTGGAACCAGTTTCATCATAGTTTTAGTAAATATCATGTGAACATATTGCTTAGCTTGGTTGGTATTCCTGAAATGTTCTATTTTCTGTGCGCTGTGCTCCTTGGGGAAAATAAACCCAAACCACACAGAATAATGAAAACGTCATAATCATCAACAGCCAGATGCCTCCTGCTTTTCCTTCAGCTGCGGCGCTGGTTAAGAGCAGAGCTCTGGGGCCGGGCGTGGTGGCTCACACCTGTAATCCCAGCACTTTGGGAGGCCGAGGAGGGCAGATCACGAGGTCAGGGGTTCAAGACCAGCCTGACCAACACATGGTGAAACTCCATCTCTACTAAAAATACAAAAATTAGTCAGGCATGGTGGTGCGTGCCTGTAATCCCAGCTCCTCAGGGGGCTGAGGCAGGAGAATCACTTGAACCCGGGAAGTGGAAGGTGCAGGGAGCTGAGATCGCACCACTGCACTCCAGCCTGGGCAACAGAGTGAGACTCTGTCTAAAAAAAAAAAAAAAGAGCAGAGCTTTGGAGCCTATCAGGCCTGGTCCCCGGAAGCAGATCCTGGGATGAGGACTCGGGAACAGGTGACGCGGGAAGGGAGGGCCTGGGAGCCGGGACAGGGACGGGGTCAGGACAAGTGAAGCCGTCAGCACCAGGTCTCCTGACCGCAATGACTTCCTTGTGGTCCTGCAGGGGCGCCCTGGAGCGTGAACCTGCCTCAGCCGCCCTGTTGGAGGCTCCCACACCCCGTCACTGGTCAAGGCCTCGCTGGGTGGGGAGGATGAGACAGGGCGAGCTGCTGAGTGTGGAACAACTTGCTCCCGGGGTCAGCGGCGGCAGAGCCCCTGCCAGGTTCCTGGGGTGTGAATAATTTTGCCGTGACTGATGTTAAGCCCGTGTCATACCTGGTTTACATAATTCCTGAAAACTGTGAACACTGAAATCATCTCCCACAAGCTGGGAGGAGGCGGCTTCAGCAAGGCCGGCCCCCAGGCCACTCCAGCTCACTGCGATGGGGCCAGTCGGGCTCAGTGGCCTAAGGACAGTTGTCCAAAGAGGAGTGTCAGGAGCCAGCCCTGGAGAGAGAACACAGAAGCCCAAGAGGGGTCCTGGGATGGTGAGGGCCAGAGGCTCTGAGTGGAGCCCCCCTGGTGTCCAGGCCCCCGGGATCGGGATTCCTCTCCTCCCCACCTGAGGCAGGTCCTAGAAGGTTTCAGGGAGCTGCAGCTGTCCCGCAGCAGCTTGTGGGAGCCGACTCTCACATTTTCAGGGGTTTTACGAGCCAGTTGTTAAACGGCTCGCACTTGAAATTGGATATGCCGGGGACATTTGCACCAGGGAACTGGCAATCTCCACACATCAGGGCGCTTTGTGTTTCTGGAGAGCTGGCTGTTAAATGTCACCAAACAGCTGTGATGACTTCTCAGTACACCCCAGCCTCCTCTCTGTCAAATGGGAATGGGGCTGTCCCTCACCCAGGTCCCTGGGGGTATTAAGTGATACGATAGCATTAAGCCCTCAGCTCAGGGCCAGAAAGCTGTGTGACAGCCCCATCGGCCTGCCGCGGCCGTGAGACGCACCGGCCCTGCCCTTCCCCCTGTGGGGAGAGGAGTCCAAGCTCACAGAGACCCTCAGTGCCAGGATCAAATCCAGACTTTTCTGGACCTGTGGCCAAGAAGGCAAATCAGTGTCCTCAGGGCGGGGCTGTGAGGGAAGTAGGTGTCCCTGGAGCTCCTGCCCCAACTGCCGTGGTGGGGTGGGGAGGGAGGCCTGTGCCACAGGAGAGGCCAAGGCAAAACGGTCCCTCTTTCTAGAGCTGGTGTCGGGGTCTGAGGACAAGAGCAGAGCGAACTGAGGGGCCCAGCTCTGGCCTCTACCCAGTAGCACCCGGCCTCCCTGCAGCGCCCCTGCAGTGGCCGTCCTTACTGGAGGGACAGAGAGCAGCCTGCCCTGCAGACCGCACGGACCACCCAGATGCCGGGCTGTGAGGAGACCCCACCCGGGGAGCAGGAGCACTGGTTAGGCCTCTTCTTGAAGGGGAACCCACCTCACAGGCACCCAGGGTGCAAAGTGCCTGTCCAAACACCACTGATCCTTCCCAGGGAGATGGGAAGTGCAGTCCCAAATCATTCCAGGTGGAGCAGGTTAGTAAATAAATGTACCTGAAGCCAGGCAGATTTGAATTTCAGATAAACAGGAATGATTGCTGCTCTAAGTATGACCCCCCACCCCTCGCAGCAGATGAGGCTTCTCCATCAGGAGGAGGAGGAACCTGTGGGTGGGGAGGCCCCCACTGGGCCTGCCCTCCCGGCTTCCCCGTCTTTCCCCGGATGTAGACTATCCTGGATGGGCGGGCCACATGGTCACAGGAAACAATAGGATGAAAACACTTGTGATAATCTGTTAAAAGCTTATCCTGTGCACTAATTTCCCTAGAAGATTCTCTGTGGGTGGGAAACAAGGTGTAGCCTGTAGCTTGGGGGTGAGGACAGCAGAGAAACAGCTCTTTTCAACACTGATGTGCCCCGGGCATGTTTATGGCCTGGGAGAGGCAGCCCAAGGAGAGGAACCAGGTGGACGGGGAGAAAGCCCAGGTCTCTGGAGGCAGCAGGGGGAGCAGGTGAGGGCAGGGAGGCCAAGTTGGCTGCAGCCATGAGCAGCTCTCCTGAGCCCGGAGGGGACAGGTGGCGGGAGGTGCTCAGACCTGTCCTGCCTTCCTATCTGTGCACAGATGTCTCATGTATAATATGTAAGGACATTGAGCACATTGATGTGTCACATATTTAACTCTTGGACAGAAAACATTTTTGTAAAATTTGTTATTTTGCTTTTCAGTATCCATTTCCCATTCTGGGGTCCCATTGCTAAATGAACCCCAGCGTTCTTTTGGGTAATCAGTCGGGCCCCACCTCAGTCCCCGCAGTTTAGGAGGAACGAACCCTGCCCCTCCATTCCCCGAGTCCAGGTCTGACCCATCAGAGCCACGAAGTGTCACGGAGCTTTCTCTTAACGTTGAAATCCTGTTGCAAAATGTCAGAATCTGTGCTTGGACGCACCAACTAAGAACACATTTTGCATTATTTTAAATGGGAAAAATTATAATGTATGATCTTAAAATCTCCAATCAATCCTTCAGTACAGCCAAAGCCCAGTAAAATGCTTACATATCGATATGGTTTGGCTGAGTCCCTACCCAAAGCTCTTCTTGAATTGTAGCTCCCATAATTCCCATGTGTTGTGGGAGGGACCTGGCGGGAGGTAATTGAATGGTGAGGCTGGGTTTTTCCCGTGCTGTTCTTGTGATAGTAAGTCAGTCTCATGAGATCTGACGGTTTGTAAATGGGAGTTCCTCTGCACAGGGCCTCTTGCCTGCTGCCATGTAAGATGCAGCTTTGCACCTCTTTTGCCATTCACCACGATTGTGAGTTCACCACATGTGGAACTGTGAGTCCATTAAACCTCTTTCGTTTATGAATTACCCAGTCTTGGGTATGCCTTTATTAGCAGCATGAGAACCGACTAATACACCTATGAAGGTCCAAATATTGTGTTAGGGTGCACAGTACTGGCAGGATCCCTTTTTGATCAGCAAATAAATGATCAAGATTGTCAGCCAACTGTCACCTGTTTGCAATGGAGCACTCCCCCCCCCACCACCAGCGCAGCATGCGTTAGCGTCCCTTGGCCCCTACTGGCATCTGGCGCACTTTTCAACACGGTTTTCAACACACGTGATTATGACAAGCATATGTGTGATGTCACTTAGTTTCTAGACATAGTTTTGTTGGATGTATTATATTAAGATTTGTTCATGGGAATTGGATTCTCTCTTGTGTAATCACTGGCCATCTTTTCAAAGAGAGTTCGCACATTTTATGAATTTTGGCTGTTAGAGCCAAGGGGTGACTCACTGCAATCCCAGCCATTCTGCAGGTTATGCCAGCTGAGTCTAAAGTTCATATGGAGAGGCAAAAGTCCTCGGACAGCCAACACCGTGAGGAAGAAGAAAGAACAGAGTCAGAGAACCCACATACCTGACTTCAAGCCCTGCCATAATACCACAGTAATCAAGACAGCGTGGTTTTGTCTCCAACACAGTCATTCCCCCCAAAGAGAGGGGCTTTCCCTGTTGGGTGTCACGAAGCCAATACGTGAAGCTGCAAGTGAGTACCCCGCAGTGCAGGCTTTATTCCATGGCCATGGAATTGAGAAGCCGGAGCACGGCTCACAAATCCACTCAGCCTGGGAGGGGTGGGGAGGCTGACACATGAGGACTCTCTCATGAAAGGGCTGACACGCCAAGCAAGGGGAAGAATATTCATGTCTTTTCCGGGAGCGGGCAGTGAGCTTCCCAGAACTGGAGTGCGACTTTCCTTTTTGTCTTTTTATGGCTTTGTCCAGTCATTGTCATGGCGATTTCCAACTGTCATGGCACTGGTGGGAGTGTCACTGAGCATGGAAATGAGATGATAATGAGGCGGAAGGTCTTTTTGAAGCTGTTTGGTCGGCTATCTTGGTTTGAACCAGTCTGAGCTGGTCTGGTTACAAAGGGAACTTTTTATCCCGGGAGTCCTGTTTCCTAAAGATAAGCAGAGTTAGCGCAGGGTAGAAATTCAGTTATGTTCCATAAGCATTCATTCCAGTAACAGTATCAATGAAAGAACAGATAAGTGGATCACTGGGACGAAACAGGGAGCCCAGGAATGGACCCACAAAAGCCCCGTCAACTGATCTGTGACAGGGAAAGTTGGCTCTGGTGTGGCCTTTCCCTGGTGGCTGGTGTCCAGGAGCAAGGACACAGGGGACACTGGGGCCACAGGGGAGAGGACACAGGGGACACTGGGACACAGGGGAGAGGACGCAAGGAATGCCGGGGACACAGGGGATGCCAGGACACAGGGGAGAGGACACAGGGAACGTCAGGGACACCGGGGAGAGGATGCAGGGGACACCAGGACACAGGGGAGAGGACGCAAGGAATGCCAGGGACACAGGAGAGAGGACGCAGGGAACATCAGGGACACTGGGGAAAGGACGCAGGGGACACCGGGGACACTGGGACACGGGGAAGAGGATGCAGGGGACGCTGGGACACAGGAGAGGATGCAGGGGATGCCGGGAAGACAGGGAAGAGGACACAGGGGATGCCAGGATGCAGGGGACACTAGGGATGCTGGGACACAGGGGAGAGGACACAGGAGATGCCGGGACATGGGGGAGGGGACACAGGAGACACAGGGGACGCTGCGGGGGACCACAGGGTAGAACTGGGCCAGAAAACGTCTTCCGTAAAGACCCAGATGGGAAATACCTTCATCTTCGAGGGCCATGGGGGCTCTCCCACAGCTACTGAAACCTGCCACTGTGTGAAAGCTGCCAGGCAGTGCAGAGACCAATGAGCCGTGACAGGCTCCCACGGGCCTTCCCCACAGAGGACGAAACTGGGCAGTGAAAGTCCACAGATACCTCCTGCTCCTTTTCTCCTCTTGCTCCTACTTCCCTTCTCTTCCTCTTCCTCTTCTTTCTCCAGTTCCTTCTCCTCCTCTCCTCCTCGTCCTCCCCCCTTCCTCCCCAACTCCTTCTCTTCCTCCTCCTCATTCTCTTCCTCCTCCTCATTCTCTTCCTCCTCCTCCTTGCCCTTCTCCTCCTCCTCCTGTCCCTGGTGGGTGAGCCATCAGAGTGACAGGCCACACACGGAGTCTGGTCTTGCCTCTGCCTTAGCCTCGTACTGTGGCCCTGGGTGAGTTCTGTCCCTTCTCTGGGCCTCAGTTTCCCCACTTGTAAAATGGGGAAATTGGACTCGTTCTTGGCTTCCCAAACTCCAGTCTTCACTTCCCACCTTCCATGTTCCATACACATTACTTATTCCGTGTTTTTTTTTAAATCATCTCATTTTCACTTCACTAAATTCCTCTAAAGATGAAATATCGTTTCACCACCATTGGCAGAAAATCATTCTCACTTACCATAAACAGAAGGTGGTTTGAACGTGAAATGAAGACAAAATAATGTTATTCACAACAAGCTAAGGCTTCGTCTGCCCAAAGCTCTGAGCCCGACGCCCACCCACAGGGGTTGAAAAATCAAACACCACCAGGGGCCAGGAAGTGACCTGCAGGCAGTGTGGGGTTTTATTTGCATATTAAAGTGATGATGATGAGGAGGAAACTTAATCTATGTTCTTCACGTGTACGGGCTCACCCAACCCTCGTAAGAGCCAGAAAAGGGGCCGGATGCGGTGACTCACCCCTGTAATCCCAGCACTTTGGGAGGCCGAGGTGGGTGGATCGCTTGAGCCCAGGAGTGTGAGACCAGCCTGGGCAACAGAGTGAGGCCCCATCTCTATTAAAATTGTTTTAAAAAAAGAGCCAGAAGTGGCAGGTGCTGTTCTCATCGCCACTCACAGACAAGGAACCTGAGGGTCTGAGACACAGGAAGCTGCTCAATCTGTTCTCATCGCCACTCACAGACGAGGAACCTGAGGGTCTGAGACACAGGAAGCTGCTCGATCCTCCAGCCAGGACGAGGAGGCTGAGGGAGAGCCCAGGCCAACCTGCTCTCGGAGTTTCGACTTTCAATCGCGAATTTTCCACAACTGTGCGGAAATGTTTGTCCAGGGATTCTGGAAACACTCATGGTCTATCTTCTGTTTTCCTATTTTTGGTAAGCATAAAACAAAACAAAACAAAACAAGACAAAAAAAAAAAAACCTTCCCTTTCTCTGTTGGTTCATTTCGAGGAAGCGTCACCCAATGTGGTGACAACTAGCAAGTGGCATCAGCCCCAGCGTGGGAGTGATAGGGCGTGGTGGGGACGGTGGCGCCAAGAGGGTGCAGTCCCCACCTGAAGGGGAGCAGTGGCTCCACCCACAGATGCTCCAGCAAGGAGAGCCCCGTGCCAGCTGCCCAGGCTGTTGGATCCAGTCAGGGATCTGGCTTGAACGTGGGCCCACGAAGGGGGTCGGGTCTTTGTTCCCGAGTATCTATCCCCAGCACCCACGGCAGTGTCCACCTCAGAGTGAGGGGGGGATAAATGATGTGTGAACAGATGAGTTCATGGAAATCTCCCACTTTTTACCTATTGGGGATTAGTTCCGTGTTTTAAGTCTGGGCTGGCAGTGCCACGTGGTCCTCCTGGTGTGTCCTCTGTCTGGTGCTAGAGGACACCCCAAGGTCAGCAGGGGCTTCTGCTGGGTCTCTGAGCTGTTGTTCTCTCGCCTGCCTCACGTGGACACAGGTTTCCCGGGTGGAGTTTAGCTGAGGGATCTCAGTCATTCGCAGGAGGAAACCTGCTGCTCCCTCAGGGGCACAGTGAGTTTCAGGCATTAGGACGGAGCCAACACCCACATTTCCTAAAGCCCTGAACATAAATTTCTCTTGACTCCCTTTTCTTGGGAATTAGCAAATCAAACACTGTGTTTTTCAGTGTCTCAAATCTCCCTTCGTCCCAGCTGAGCCCAAGGACAGTGAAGGGCAGAGGGTGGCGCAGGGTGGAGATTTGAGAAGTTTAATTAAAGCCTCAGGTTCAGGTGTGGGGTGATCCTGATTCATCACTGAGGTGCGGCCGCTCCCACTTCATGAAGAGACAGCCCAGCCCTGAGGATCAGAGCCATCTCTCAGACGGAGAAGAAGTCAACGCCTGACAGCCTTCGCTCATTTGACAGATGCTTCCCTGAATTCTCCTCTTGGTAATAAAGTGGTCTCCATGGTAACTGTTGAGGTCTTGATGATGGATTAGACGGGCTGTTTTTAATCATCCTGAAAACAATGCTGGCAGGTGCATAAAATCCTTCCAGAACCTTCCAGCTCAGCCCAGTCCCCAGCAGGATGCAAGTGAGGAAGTGAACCCAGGCAACTCCACGGCAGAAGAGCCACCTGGCTGGGCCCTGCCAGAGATCCTGATCAAAGAATTGTGAGAAATAATGGATTATTGATTTTGTTTGAAGTGACAGCATTTTTTGGATGGTTTGTTAAGCAGTAAGACATGAGTCAAGACAGGTGGCACAGACCAGGCATAGCTGGGACTTTAGTCAGCCAGGAGGAGCTACCTGGCAGAGCTGTCCACTGGTCTAGGACCCAGGCCACACTGCCCTGCAACTGGTTACCTGCAGCTCATGTTAGTGCCACATGGCTGTGTGCATCCCCTCTTTCTCATTAGGTGCTTTACTGCCCTCCTGGAATGTCAGGATTTAATTTCCATTCAGCTTTAATGAGACCTCCTGACCGTGTGCTCACACACTGAAATTAATTTCTCCAGCCTGGCTCTGACGATTTTCATCCTTAATTCCTCCGTGTCCCCAGGGCAGCTCCAGGCATGTTGTTGTCTTAACTCATCTTCTGTGATTCAACAAAGGGACTGTCCCAGCGTGGGGCACCCTCATGTCACACATGTCTCACCACAGCCACGCCTGGGCCAGGTAGGATTAGTTCAGAGATGCTTTTGAGGGGCTGTCATCACGAACACCAAGGGGCAGGTCCATTTCTAGTCACAGACATGCGTTCAGCCTCTGCAGCCAAATGGAGGCAGGTACATTTACTGAAGCCACAGAGGCCTGTGGTTGCAGGTCCTGTGGCGTTTTGCCTGCCTGGCATTTGTTCCCTCTACTTCCAGTAACAAGCCCTGATGGGCTCTGTGCAGCCACACCTTCCCTGCTCAGCTCTCACAGCCCGGTTGGAATTGCTTTCTCCTGGCCCAAGCATTTCACAGAGGCTGCACCACTCAGTCCCTCCTAGTCCCCTGGAGAAAGTGGCTTAGGGGGTGGTGGGGGATAATTGCATTTCCAAAGCCCGGGCAATCAGCCAATGTAAACAAGCACCTGAGTCACTTGGGCTCTCTAGGAAACAGGTAAAGTAAATTAAATACACACAATTTCCCGACATTCCAGTGCATTTCTGCATGAGCTGGGTTTCTTTTTTTGCCTGCCTTCCTTCCTTCCTTCCTTCCTTCCTTCCTTCCTTCCTTCCTTCCTTCCTTCCTTCCTTCCTTCTTTCTTTCTTTTCTTTCTTTTTCCCTTTTTTTTGACGGAGTTTCACTCTTGTTGCCCAGGCTGGGGTGCAATGGCACGATCTCAGCTCACCGAAACCTCTGCATCCTGGGTTCAAGCGATTCTCCTCCCTCAGCCTCCCGAGTAGCTGGGATTATAGGCATGTGCCACCACGCCTGGCTAATCTTGTATTTTTAGTAGAGACAGGATTTCTCCATGTTGGTCAAGCTGGTCTCAAACTCCCAACCTCAGGTGATCCACCTGTCTCAGCCTCCCAAAGTGCTGGGATTACAGGTGTGAGCCACTGCACCTGCTGTCACTATGTTATTTTCTCTTGCATTAACATTTAATTCAGTATGGTTGCCATCTCTTTAGTAAAATTCCTGTCCTGTTATTGTATGTTTTTCATATTTTGCATTAGATCCCTTAACATAGTATCAACATTATTTTAAATTCTCTGACTTATAGTTCCAACATCTGTGACATATTTGTCTAATTCTGTTGGTTGCTTTGTCTCTTGACAATGAACTCTTTTGTGCTTTTTTTCTGTGTCTTGTAATTTTTGGTTGGAAGGTGGACATCTGCATATATAATTCAAAATTAAGATAAACACTGGACAATACAAATTGAGATAAATAGTATTTATACCTGGAAATTGGCATGCCTCTTCTTTTAATAGGTCTTTATTTGAGAGTTAAAGGATAAGTGAATCTTTTCCCTCTTCATGGAATGTAGCATTTGCTCTTTCCTCTGTCTAGAATGTTCTTCCTGATACATCCACCTGTCTGATTCCTTCTCAGCGTTGAGTTCTCAGCACAAAAGTCGCTTCAGTGAGAACTTCTCTGACCCTGTGGAAGTGGCCTCCTCAAGTTTTTCTCTATCTTTTCACTTTTTGGTTGGTTTTGCAGCAATTATCACTATCTAAAATTATCTTGCTTTGCTACTCATTTTGTCATTTTGTGTCTGTTTTCTAAGAGAGCAGGGCCCTTATTAGCCTTGATCTCCACTGGTCAACAGTAACCTGGACAGTGTCAGTGATGAAGTAGACACAAATGAATGAATTAAGCAAGTTTTTATGAGTCTAATGAAGAGACTCTGCTGGTTTTTTCCTCCTTTGCTGTGAAGCCTTCCTCCCTCCTCCCCGGACTGTAAGGAGGTGGTGCTCCCAAGTCATGAGGGTGAGGAAAGAATCAGATCTCCACCTGTGGCGTCCTCGATGCAGTGCTTCTTCTCCCAGCCCAGCCCTGTCTCTCTTCCTCTTTCCTACATTTGTCTACTGCTTCTGCGATCTCCTCCTCAGCCCAGCTGCACCCAGAACTTGGTTGAGCCCGCCCTGAAGTGTGCCCACCTGAGTGTTCACCCTAACCCCTACTGCCCTAAATCCAGAGTGGTATCGGACTCAGATCAGCCTTGTTGGCCCTGGGCCAATCTTACTTCCTGGTTAAGAAAAAAATATATGTTTGTTTCTCTTTGGCCTTAAAACAAATTTGACATTTGTTACACTGAATTTAACTGTCTCTCCCAAATCACTCTTGTAAATGCAGTGGGCATCTCTTCCCAAGCCATCAAGTCACACGTGCAGAATCGCCTGGTTCCTTTATAACTGAGTATAGTCTCTCTCGGGAGCCCACACACTGCCTAATGGCAGAAGAGTAGACTCAGTTCCAGGTGAACGGCATCAATTTGGGGTGGTAGTTTTTTTTTTTTTTAAGACCATTAAGGATTTTCTCCCTTCCCTGCTCTGTTGCCTCTATGTTGCTAGTTCTCGTATAGCCAGGGTAAGATCCTCAGCCATCCCCTCCCATGCCGACACCTGCTGTCCGTGCCTGTCCCACTCAGGATCTGGCTGTGCAGTGCTCAGCGTGCCTGGTGTCAGCTCCTGTAGCCCAGAGCAGCCCTGCTTCCACATCCCTCCCTCCACGGCCTGACCTGGTCCTCCGGGGCCCAGGGTGCATCCCTCCCAGGTACTGGAAGATAAGTACCCAAACAGCCCCTCCTGAGTCTCTGTGCCCTGAAGCCTCACCAGTCACCTCTTCTCTGTCTACCGTCATCTGGCAGTGTGGGGCCCATTGTGATGCCACCTCTTACAGATTTCCACGTAGGAAATGAACGAAAGTCCTCTTTGCTTTCAGACCCCAGATGTTTCAGGGTCATGCGTCATTCTCCATTTCAGGACTAAGAGATGGCATTTGGTGCAGGGTTCCTTCTTGCAGACCCTCTCCAATGTCTCTATTTCTTCTCTGATTCTTTTCTCTTCCTCAACCCAGAAATAATTTCTACCTATTTTAGGACTAGGGAAAAAAAAACTGGCTTAGAAAACATTTTCCAAGTGTCTCTGCATTGCAGCAGGGGAATGTACTTGAAACGCACACATTCTAAAAGCAGTAATTTATTGCTTTGTTCTCTATTTTGGCTGAAGGGCTTCCTCTTGGGAGCTAAAGCCTCAACAGTGAGGACCCCAATGGGGAAGGGTCAGGGAATAAAAGAGACACCCGAAGGCAAACATACATCAGTCAAAGCTTCACAATATCATCCTGCTGCGTGGGCTTTGCTGGCCTTTCCTGGAGGGGAATTGCCAGCCCTGGAGACTCTGCTCTTGAATGGCCCAGCACCGGGCTTGGGGAGCTGCACCTCGCATCTCCAGGCCCTACTCAGAAGGATCCTGATTTACTGTCCCTATGTCAGCCTGCCACAGGGGGTTTCCTCAAATCTCCTGAGCCAGCAGGGAGGGGAGACCCCAGGAGGCTCAGTGGCAGCACAGTCTGGGCCCCCCACTGCCCGCCATCAGCACACTCCTCCTTCCCCCATCCTCTGCCCATGAGGGATGCATGCAAGGGCATCATGAACATGCTGCACCCACAGACCACTCTGCAGGTGGCTCAGAGGGGACAGGTAGAGGAGGAGGGAGGAGGGAGATAGGGAGGAGGACAAGGAGGAGAAGGAGAAGTGGGGGAGGACAGGGAGGAGAAAAAGGAGGAGGAAGGGAGGAGGAGGAGGAGGTGGGAGAGGAAGGTAAGGGGAAGAGGAGAAAGCCACAGAGACCTGAGCGGGCCAGACTCCTCTGAGGGACTCATAGGAGTGAGGATGTCCCAGTGAGGCCACAAGGACAGCCACACCTGGGCCAGGTGCCCTCCCAGACAACGTCACGGCATCATATGGCCCCCACACATGTGTCAAAGCCCTTACCTTAAAAACAAACGATGACATTGGCTGATTAGGTGAACATGAGCTCCCGTAAAGGGTCTCGGGGAGTGTGCAGAACCATCCTCGGGAGGGCTGGGGACAGGGCTGGGAGGATGCACAGAGCCAGCCAGGTGAGGAATCAGCCCTCGCTGCTGCCAGCTCCATACACACCTGGATGCTAGGGTAGGAGGTGGGATTTCTGATGCAGCTCACATTCATACGTCTGCAAATTTGCCAAACATATGTATTTCAGAAATGCTCGTTTTACCCTTGCAGAACTTAGAACACCAGGGAAAGAGTGAGTGGAGACCCTGACCTGGCTGGGATGACCTCTCCACCAAGGACGCAGATAGGAGGAAGAAACGGAAGTGCGTTTCCATTATAGGAAGATGATTTCAAAGTTACTTTCTTGCACATGGAGTTGCAGACCGAGCTTCCTAGTTAATGTGTTTTTCACTCCAAATCAGCCATGGTGATGAAACGTGTTTTCCCAGAGTTCCAGCTCTCTCTGCACAAGCTCCTGCCCAGCCTTCTGAGTGGGAAGCGCCCGTGCAAATGCCTGGGAGGAAAGCAGATTGTCCTGCAGTAAATTCTGTTTAGCAGCTCCTGTTCCTGGCTGTTGAAAGGCGGTGGGATTTACTGCTCCACGGAGGATAATTAATCTCAGTAAAAAGAAAGAAGGCAGGAAAGGTTACTCCAGCCCACCGTGGAGGGCCGAGGGCAGGATTTGTTTGCACACCGCGGGGATACGTCCTCCTTCACTGAGCAGCTGCCACCAGGTGCCCGGTCACCCATACCCTGGAGGAAATGCCCTGTAGCCCTCAGGGCCACAACACATGTGCCACTGGTGATTAAGCTTTGGCCCTCATGCCCTGTGAGTTCATGCCACATCTCGTTGTAATTAACTTTGCACAAATCTATTGATCTGAACCGTCAGTGAGTGGAGAATTGCTGCATGACCTGTCAATGAGTGGACCCGTCAGTGAGTGGACCCGTCGTGAGTGGACCCGTTGTGAGTGGACCCGTCAGTGAGTGGACCTGTCAGTGAGTGGACGCGTCTTGAGTGGACCCGTCAGTGAGTGGACCCATCGTGAGTGGACCCATCATGGGTGGACCCGTCGTGAGTGGACCTGTCGTGAGTGGACCCGTCAGTGAGTGGACCTGTGAGTGGACACGTTGTGAGTGGACCCGTCGTGAGTGGACAATTGCTGCATGACCCATCAGTGAGTGGACCCGTCATGAGTGGACCCGTCGTGAGTGGACAATTGCTGCATGACCCGTCAGTGAGTGAACCCATCATGAGTGGACCCATCATGATGGACCCGTCGTGAGTGAACCCGTCATGAGTGGACCCGTCATGAGTGGACCCGTCATGAGTGGACCCGTCGTGAGTGGACCTGTCATGAGTGGACCCGTCGTGAGTGGACCCGTCAGTGAGTGGACAATTGCTGCATGACCCATCATGAGTGGACCCATCACGAGTGGACAATTGCTGCATGACCCGTCGGTGAGTGTACCCGTCATGAGTGGACCCATCGTGAGTAGACCTGTCAGTGAGTGGACCTGTCAGTGAGTGGACGCATCGTGAGTGGACCCGTCGTAAGTAGACAATTGCTGCATGACCCATCAGTGAGTGGACCTGTCATGAGTGGACCCGTCATGAGTGGACAATCTCTGCACGACCGTCACTCATGTCCATTCCCTCCTTCAACAACAACATCCCATTTCCTGCTGGGAAGAGCCCTGGCAGGCACCATTCGATCCAGGTGAAAATGCCCCTCTTAACCCGAGCAGCCTCCGCTTTCCACTGCCTCGGGTCCTAAGTGAGACCTGTGTGGGCAGAGTGAGTCTGTGGGGCTCACACATCCAGGGAGACCCCAAACAGGCTCTGTGAGCAGCTCCTGCTGGTGGACCCTGAGCTGTCCTTT
The DNA here is from genome assembly GCF_003255815.1 of Theropithecus gelada. Classification (NCBI taxonomy): domain Eukaryota; kingdom Metazoa; phylum Chordata; class Mammalia; order Primates; family Cercopithecidae; genus Theropithecus; species Theropithecus gelada. Next base: position 90,536,642 of record NC_037679.1, on the reverse strand, counting down.
CCCAGCCAGATGTTCCACCCTTCCCTTCGGTTTCCATTGCTTGTGACCCCAAAAGTCCTGACTGCTTTGGCCGGCCACCCCAAGAGCACCTGGATCCTGGAGTCACCTTAGCACTGCGCCAGTGAGCCAGGGGCCTGGATGGGGGATCTGGCTGTCACGTTAGCACTGCGCCAGTGAGTCAGGGGCCTGGATGGGGGATCTGGCTGTCACGTTAGCACTGCGCCAGTGAGTCAAGGGCCTGGATGGGGGCCTGGCTGCCTGAGCCTTGACCAGAGCCCCTGGATGGCATAAGCTCACTTATCCAAGAACCGTTCACGGAGCACCCATGCTGTGCCAAGCAAGCACCTATTAAACACGCATGTGATGATCAGAGAAAATCTCAACGTTAATAGTGACCTGGTGAGGGAAGAGGGCTGGTGTGGAGGGCAGGGGTGTGGAGGGGCAGGGGTGTGGAGGGGCAGGGGTGTGGAGGGCAGGGGTGTTTGTTCACTTCTGGGTTGACCAAGCAGTTGTCCCTCATCTATCCCAAGACTTATCCTGGAGATAATTAAACTACAGGCTTAACACCTTCAGTACTGACAGTGATCTAGAAGCCAAACCCCAGGTACCTCTCAGTCAGACATTTCAGGAGTGCCGGCCACCTAGTAATCACCCTAGATTCAAAGTGCAGAGAGAAACTGCAGCTTCCAACCTCTTTAAAACTGCCAGAGGGCCGGGCGCGGTGGCTCACGCCTGTAATCCCAGCACTTTGGGAGGCCGAGGCGGGCGGATCACAAGGTCAGGAGATCGAGACCATCCTGGCGAACACAGTGAAACCCTGTCTCTACTAAAAATACAACAAATTAGCCAGGCGTGGTGGCGGCGCCTGTAGTCCCAGCTACTCGGGAGGCTGAGGCAGGAGAATGGCGTGGACCTGAAAGGCGGAGGCTGCAGTGAGCCGAGATTGTGCCACTGCACTCCAGCTTGGACAACAGAGCGAGACGCTGTCTAAGAAAAAAGAAAGAAGAAAAAAAAACTGTCAAAAAAAAAAAGAGCATGTCAAAGGTGCGGAGTGGGGTGGGCGGTCTTGGTTCTCAGTTACTGACGCTGTGAGTGACCTGTGTCCCTCGTGGGGAGCTGAGCCTGGGACTGCTGTGCATGCGGCGGGGGGAGGGGGGAATCCAGACTGATGGCCTGAGTCCTCCAGCAGCGCGTGGGGTGCAGAGCCCCAGAGGAGAAGGGCAGGGCTTCAGCATTATTGATCTTCGAGGGCAGATCCAGGCTGGGTCACCCTCTCAGGGGGCGGTTGTCCTGGGTTTACCTGCAGTGCCTGGGGCTCTGAAAGCCCTCAGAGAAGCCCCCTCCACCTCTTAGATCTGGGGCTCAGGGCACCTTTCAGTACTGGGGCTGTTGCTGCCATGGGCATCTGGGCTCCTGGGTTAAAAATGGATTGGACAGTTTTTCAAATTTTTATAAGTGCTGTCGGTTTGATGACACATCACGATGGCCACAGGTAATGGAATCCACATAGAGGCTTCACTTCTCGTCATTCCAGCATCCCCCACCGTGTGTGGAAATGCACCTTCTGTTCTCAAGGGAGATGTTCCTCCCATCCAGCCGTCTGGTTCCAGGAATATACTGTGCTCATATATGACTCCGCCCCCATAGCCACCACTAATTGGTCTATCGGTGGTCACTTGACCCCGCAGGCAGGTCTATTGGAAGCATTCTCTGGGGTTTTTTAAACTGGAACTACATGAAGCCAAGAAGAGGAAGAGACCACATGTTTTCTGTCCTATGGAGAAGGCTGATCTACCATGACAAAGACTTAAGCCAGTCTCATTAGAAGACAGAGGAGGTGGGGCTGGACCATCCAGGGCGGCTGCTCCGACACTCACCTGCACATCTGACCTGCTCTTTGGCTGCACAACCTGAGTCTGAGAGCAGAGCCACAGGGCTCCCTGCAGAGAGTTCAAAGCAGAGGCTATTTACAGAGGTCTAGGTAGGGATGGGGAGGCTGCACCCCATGAACTGAACCGCGGGGAAGCTGTTATCCACTGTAAGCCCCAGGGCACAGGTGTGGGGCTTTGTTTCTGGAATGCAGGGAGGGTTGTAACTCTGGGAGAGGAGTTATCTGGCAGGATCGGAGATCTTATTTGAAGGAAAACCTCCACTGCCAAACGTCAGTCAAGCAGGCTCCCACTTCTGTCTCCTCCCACCCTCAGGCTTCTCCTGCTGACTCTCATCAGCCAAATCCAACAGAATCCAGAGGGCAGGGAGCCCCACTGGTGCCATTTATAGAGGTCAGCCTGCTGGGCACAGCGAGGTCAGACAAGGGCACGGAATCGATGCAGAGGGGCAGTCAGAGAATAACTTGTGCAAAACAACCCTTCCTGGATTCCTTGAGTCCGTAAATGTTCCCGTTGTCTTAGCATTTCTGACTTGCATTTCTCTGATTTGACTCCAAAAGTCCTGTTCCTGTGACCGACTCCCCAAAAGACAATAAGTTTCTTAAGCCAGTTGCTAAATCAAGTATAGGGGCTGGGGAAGCTCAATAATGTTTGTTGGATGGCTGGATGAGAAGGCGAGAAAGCGCTGCAGAGGCCCCACCACTGCTAGATAGATGCTGCACGGGGTCATCCAAATGCCACCCACCTGCATGGGGTCATCCAAATGCCACCCAACCTTAGGCTGCATCTTTATCAAAGCATCTTAGGATCTTGCCCAAGATGATTTTGATGGAGCATAGAGGCTCTTGGCAGCAGAATGTCCCTTTTCATGGTCTTTTATAAAACCAGCTGCCCAGCAGTGCCTGAGACTGAGCAGACGTTTGATTCATGTTTGAATGAAGGGGTGGATGATAGATGATGGATGGGTGGAGAGATGAAGAAGTAAATGGATGGATGGATGGATGGATGGACCAGTAAATGGGTAAATGGGTGGATGGATGGATAAGTAAATGAGTAGATGGGCAGACGGGTGGTGGATAAGTCATAAATTGATGGATGGGTGAATGAGTAGACGTGTGGATAGATGGTTGGATGATGAATGGATGAGTATATGGATAGGTGAATGAATACATAAATGGGTAGATGGGTGAATGGATGGATGGATGATGGATCGATAGTGAATGGATGGATGGATAGGTGAATGGGTATATAGGTAGTTGGGTGGATGGATGGATGGTAAGTGAATGGATGGGTGACTAGGCAAATGGGTATATGGGTATCTGAGTAGACCGGTGGATAGATGGATGATGGATGGATGGATGGATGGATGGATGGATGGATGGTTGGGTAAGTGAATGTGTATAGGGGTTGACAGATGGATGAATAGATGAATGATGGATGGATAAATGTGTGGATGGGTGGATAAGTGGATGATGGATAGATGCTAGTGACTGTTTCCGCACCATCAGCAAGCCACGTGCCCCCTAAGAGAATTAGCACTGGGGCTGAGACTTCAGAAAGGCAGTGTCCCAACTTATCTCTGTGACCCTTACAGCTCTGCTCCCACACTCCAGCAACTTTTCCCTGGGAGGACCTTGACCATGAGGAGTCCTTATTTCATGATCTCACCAGGATGAGCAGCTGACTATCCCTGGAGGGCTTCACGTTGAGTAATCGCACTTATAGTTCCAAAACATCCTCTTGAACTGAGCTTCACCAAGGGCTGCTTCTAATTCCAGTTCATATTTTATTGCATAAGTTTAACAAGTGCTGGTCTCTCCCAGCTCTAGTACAGAAGTCTGTGGGATCAGAATTAGCTCAATGGGCAATTAAAATCCAGGAAGTGGTGAGATGTTTAGTGTGTGCTGAGGTGGGGAATGAATGGACCCAGGAGCAGGAAGGTGAAGGGCCCTTCACAGTGGACCTGAACCAAGGCGCCTATTCAAGCTCAGACTTTCACTCACTGTGGGGGACTTTAGAGCAGGCAATTAGCAATCACCTTTTTACCTTTTAAGAACAGACTGGAGTATTTGCTTTCCCTTCTCCGTCTGGGACACAAGAGCTTTTGTCTCTCAACACTAATCAGGCTGAATCACCCGATATGAAGATTTATTCCTCTTCATGGACCACACTGATTCTCCAACCATTAACCAGGCTGACTCCAGACTACCCAGGCTGAATCTCCTGGAAATATCCAGGGAAGTCCCCAGACGTTAATTATCTCTGTTGCCCAGTCATTTGCGAGACTGAGTCTCCAACCATGAACCCATGCCAGGCCTCCACATTTCTTAGAATCATTCCCCAGGAGCTGGGCCAGGAACTGTAGCATCAACCAGGCCCACACGCTGGACGCTGGCTTGCTTGACTTCCCATCATTCCCCATGGTGGATTTCTAGACATGAGGCCACCCCAGGCCCTGCACGTGGGTCAGCTGATGGGACAGCGTTTCAGTCCTAGTCCTTTGAGGATGAACCAGCCTGACCATGAGGCTCCTGAAGCCACAGGGCTTGGTGCCCGGGCCTCTGGAGAAGTGCTGCTGCGAGTTGGAGAGCAGACAGTGGAGGCAGCTTCCGGAGGAAAGCTGGAGAGATGCCAGGAGTGCACAGCAGGCAGCCCTGGCTCTCGGGGGAGGGTTGCAACTCTGTCCAGAAGGGATTATTAACCGTTCTCAGGTGGCGTCTCAGCCCATCAGGGTGTCTGGGCATCCTGGCCCAGTCCTCCCGGCAGTTCCTCTAAGAGACTGGTCACGTTCTCTGTGGAAACCTCCCAGCCTCAGACAGCCCAGGATCCAGTCCCACAGCCCCGTGCGGGGTCAGCAATGCTGCCTAGGCTCCAGATCCCTCTTACCTGAGATCTCTGTGTCAGGACAGACAGTTCTTCTGCAGAGGAGTAAGGATGGCTCAGCCCTGGCACGTGTCCGTGGGCACCTGCCTGGCACACTAAGCCTTCTATGCATCAGATGGGATGATCTGAGCTCATCAGAGAATCCAAAGCTGAGCTGTGCTCGGGACTGACCTGAGAGGTGCACACACTGGCATCTCACTGTAAGGACACGGAGCCAACCAGGCCATGCCCCTAGAGTCCCAAATCTCGTGCCGTGTCCCCACCACACGTTTCTCTGACTGAGAGTTGGCCCAGGCTGGAGTGGTGGGTAAAACACAGGGAGACAGAAGCAGGGCCGGGTGCCTCTGGAATGTGTCTGTCAGGATCTCTCCAGGGCCGAGAGAGGGAAAACCCACTGAACCTGGATTGGAGCCCAGCGCCCGAAAGTGTTTATTTAATTTCTGTCCCTGTGGTAGTTTATCTAAGTGGGGTCCTCCTGCAGCTGGCTGCCCAATCTCTAGCCCACACTCCCACCCACATGACTCTGGTGAGGCAGAACACAAATCAGCTTTATCACTCCCAGACAGACAGCAGGGGACCACAGAACCCTTGGATCCATGACACATCAGTCTCCCGAGCTCAGGAGAGCTGAGCTGCCCAGGGTGCAGGGAATCTCACCTGGGTGGCTCTTGTGCGGCACTGCAGCTGAGAACTTGGAAAAGCGCCCGCCCTGGGTTTTCTACCCTGGGGACACGTAATTGATGGGCCAACTCGAGGTAGGACATCCTGTTCTAGGAGGGTCAGGAATGGAGGCTGGGTTGCTCCAGTCCCTCCTTATCCTGGGATGTTGCATTCCTCAGCACATTCTTCAGTTGTTTGGAAACCACAACTGAGAAGGGGAAGGCTGGGTCAGTCACACACATGCGGGGACCATCCTACACCAGCCAGGTTCTGGGATCAGGTCCCTCCCTTCCCTTCCCTGCCTGTTGTCCTTTGAGGGGAAACACAGCCCTCTGCTGGACGGTACAATGGGGCACAGCCCTTCTGGGGTATAGACAGAGACCACCCACTGTCAGATGACAGGGCCTCCTGGTTCCTTTCTCCTGGTTTCCCTATATCAGTGATTCCGAAGCTCTGCCACACATTGGGGTCACCCAGCAGCTCTAACTGCTCCCCCACCACATGCCAACTAGCTCTCAGAAATTTTGGGGGTGCAAAGCAGGCATCAGAACCTTTTAAAGTCCTCAGGAGGCCGCACTGTGCAGCAGGTGTGAGAACTGATTTATCAAAGTAGCAATTCTCAAGCTTGATGAGCACAGGGACTCCTGGGGGTCTTGTTAAAATGTTTTTTCTGATTGGATGGGTGAGGGGGAGGGCCCAAGAATTCAAATCTTTAATGAGCTCCAGGTGGTGCCGATGCTGCAGGTGGAGACAGGGGGCCCCAGGGTGTCCTGAAGCCCATTCTTGACACACCATTTATTTTGGAAGGATTTTGGAGGGAGCACTTGGAATTTAAACCACCTTAGTTTAAACAGCAGCAACAAACCACCCTCAAAATCCCACTACTGATGGGCAAATGCTGCTCCTGCTTTTCAGGGGATGAGCTAAAGTAAAGCCAGCTGTGGTCTCAAGCACAGACACACAATGAAGAAGAGGCACATGGCAGAGAAATTCCTGCATCTTGGTGCATCTCAGCGCTCCCAGGCGGAAAACAGCCAAAAGATCAGCAACCTTACTCTTACTCTCCCCTCAGAGTCTCCGGGTGATCTCAGGGAAGAATCCTTGCTAGGAGCCCATGAGGAATGGGGAGCAGACCCGAATGTTCGTAAAACCCAGGCTCTTTTCTGGAGAGAAGACAAGACCCAGGGCTTCTCAGAGCTGCTTCTGCTTGGGTGGTTCTTGTTCCTGACAAAGGATCCTGCAGACACTGCACAGCTCTGAGCACCTCTGAGAAGTTTGCAGCAGTCAGTGGTAGTTTGGTGCGGTGCGTGACTCAGACCTGAAAGTCATCCATAGTGAGTGTGGTGTGTGACTCAGACCTGAAAGTCATCCATAGTGAGTGTGGTGTGTGACTCAGACCTGAAAGTCATCCATAGTGAGTGTCCAGAACCAAGGAATGGGAAGAAACCAGTGGCTGGGGCAGTGCAGGTGGTGACCTGGGAAGGTACGTAGGGTCAGATCATGGGGAGAGGGCTCCTCAGCCTTGATAGAAATTTTATTCCAAGGACTGTGAAAGAATCGGAAGTGTCCCAATGTGGGAGGGACACCATCTGGCTACATCTGAAGAAGGTTTGTCTGGAGGATGATAAGATGGGGAGTAGGGGAGCAGAAGAGGGAGATGGATTACTTCATCTCAGCGGGAGAAGCAGGGTGACTTGAGCATCTCCGTACCCACTTCTCCGTTTATGTTTCTCCACAACACATCATCTGACATGGTATGTATTTTACCAACGTATTAATTTATTGCTTGTTTCTCCCCATTAAAATGCAGTGCTCAGGAGGGGCCATTTTGCTTTGTTCACTTTTGTCCATGGTACCTGAAACAGTCACTGGCACACAACAAACACTCATCAAACATTGGCGGAATAAATTGATAAATGAATGAATGGATGATAGATGGATGGATGGGTGAGTGGATGGTTGAATTGGTGTGTGGGTGGATGGGTGGGCAGGGTGGGTGGATAGATGGATGGATGATGGATGAATGGGTGGATGGATGGATGGATGGATGATGGATGGATGATGGATGAATGGGTGAATGGGTGGATGGATGATGGATGAATGGATGATGGCTGGATGGGTGGATGGATGGGTGGATGGATGATAATGGATGGGTGGGTGGATGGATGATGAATGGATGGATGGATGGGTAGATGGGTGGATGGATGGATGATGGATGGATGGGTGGATGGGTGGATGGGTAGATGGTGGGTAGATGGGTGGATGGATGGATGATGGATGGATAGATGATGGATGGATGGCTGGGTGAATNGGATGGATGGATGATGGATGGATAGATGATGGATGGATGGCTGGGTGAATGGATGGGTGGGTGGATGGATGGATGATGGATGGATGGGTGGATGGATGGATGAATGATGGATGGGTGGGTGGATGGATGGATGGATGATGAATAGGTGGAGGGGTTTGATGGATGGATGGATGAGGGATGGGTGGGTGGATGGATGGGTAGATGGGTGGATGGATGGATGGATGGTGAATAGGTGGGGGGGTTGATGGATGGATGGATGAGGGATGGGTGGGGGGTGGATGGATGGATGAGTGGATGGATGATGTATGGATGGATGCATGCATGGATGGGTGGATGGATGGATGGATGATGGATGGATGGGTGAGTACGTGGATGAATGGATGGATGATAAATGGGTGGGTGGGTGGATGGGTGGATGGATGGATGGATGAATGATGGATGGGTGTGGGGGTTGATGGATAAATGGATGATGGATGAGGGGGTGGATGACCTAACGAGTGACAGACCAATTGCTGGACCTCTGGACAGAGGCAGTCTGGAAATTTATGACTTGGCCTTTCATTCTTGATTTTCTCCTTCTAGATATTTCTTGCTGTCTAAAGCCCTGCTCAGGGGTCTCCAGGCTCAGACAGTCCCCCAGTTTGTCCCCACTATTGCTACCTGCTCTGGCAGAAGGTCCTTCACAAGGTCCCCTTGCCTAGGCTCTTAGAATGGAGGGGAACTTGGGCTCCATTCACACAACTTCTCTTTGAGCAGATGGAGAAACTGAGGCACATGGGGGCGATAACTTTCTCAAGGCCTCTTGGCTGAGTGCTGGTGACCAGTAGAACAGCCAGCCAACTCCTGCCTAGTAGTGTCCTGCTCCCTTCATCACATGCCCCACCTGTGTCCCGGCTGGGGCTTTGCATCCACCTCTGACTAGTGGAGCTTCTCCCCTGTGTCAGCATAGCTGCCTCTCAGTTATCCCTCTGTCTTCTTCAGAAAGCTATGTCCTCTTTGTATCTCATCGGTCCTGCATCCCCAAGGATGATGAGCACAGTCTCCAGGAGGATTCATGGCCTGGTGTGGCCTCCCTGGTAGGGGTCCAGTGAAGGCTGAGCAGCTGTGATGGGGCTGGCAGGGGCAGGAGGGATGGCTTCTGGGTGCCCCGATCCAGCTCTGATCCGGGAGCCCAGAGACTCAGGTGTCTACACTAAGGCAGGGACAGGTGCAGGGGTGTGTTCCAGGGGACCCAGGTGTGGTGACCTTCAGGGAACACACCCACCCTGAGGGCACCACTTGCCACTGGAAACAGCTGTTTTCCTGATGGGCGCCAGCCCTCCCTCCGTAGAATCACTGATGGGTAATTTCCTAATGTACATTATGTTTACTTCTGTTCCCTGTTTCCCTTGACAGTTTCCGCTACACTGCATGACCCCTGACACAGAGATTTGGGCTCTTCAGTTCCCCGTGGGAGTCCCAGTCCCTGGAACCCGGCCGGCACTCAGTGAACACTCATTGGTGCAGGAATGAGGGAGGAGTGAGTGAGTGAGTGGCAGGGTGGGGCTCTGAGGTTAGGGACATTCTCCCTGGCTGGGTGCCTGTGACCGCATGTCAGCCTGTCTGCTGTGGTCCGTCCAGCTTGCTGCTGTCCTGGGAGGCTCCACCACGTTGTCCACCAAAGCCTGGCCACCGACCTACTCTCCAGCAGACCTTGGTCTTCCCACGCCCTGTGGACTCTGCAGCTCCTCTGTGGCTGTGTAAATGGGGTTGCCTCTAGATGGCTCTGGCCCAGGGCTTCCCCAGTAGACCCTTGTCCTTCAGGACTCATGTGTTCAGCCCCCAACAGGAGCTGCCATGGCAGACCGCCCAGTGGCTATCCTCTCCATTGCCCCTGCCATGGGGTGGGGGGCTTGGCCACGTGCTGCCTTCGGGATTCTGCGTGTGGGACGTGCCACTGGCCTCACCAGGCATCCAGCCCCCCACACACCCCTAGGCCTCCCAGACATGGCTTTCAGTGTTCTAGCTGCTCCCAGGAGGACACTCCTCCAGGCACTGAATCTCAACCAGGCTGTCTCAGGCCCCCTCACATGGCCAGGACACACAGCCTGACTTTACTGTGGTTACTCTGCTGTCTGCTCCCGACACCCTGCAGCTCTGTGAGCCTTGCCCATGAGTTTCCTTTGGCCATCAGGTCCAACTGACCCCCATCATGGACAGGACATTTGACTCTGAAGTAACAGGGGTGGCGGCTCCCACGGCATCACCCCCCACTGAGTCCCATCTCTGGTGATGGAATGTTGGGCTCAGTCTTTTCCTGGAGTGGTGGGGTGGTGACGATGGGTACCTTTCAGCCTCCCTGAGAACCAGTGTCATCCGTGGCACCATTTAGACCTGAGGCGTGCCCCCGACCTCTGTGAATGATCCTGAACTCCAGGACACCCCCACAGAGTAAGCCCAGAATAGCAAGCACAGGTAATGAGCCTGTGAGTGACAGTTTACCTTTGCAGGAAAAGAAATGGCAAATGAACAGCGGAGATAAACAGGTCCGTTAGGGAGACATTAAAAGAAGAAAATGAAGTCAACGTTACCTTCCCCGCTAAATTTCCTGGAACACCCCTGGGCGGCCGTCCCTGAGGGCACCCAAATGAGGTGTGGAGGGCTCCTGCCAGATCCTCCCCTTGCATCCGCAGTGATGACTCAGCTCGGCAGGACAGGAGAGGCTCTCGCTCCAGCAACAGCATGGAATTCGGCGACTCAAAGGGCAAATGTTCCTGGGGTTTGCTCTGCATTTGCTGCTTCCAGCTTTTCTTCTTAAACTACATTCGTCAGGGTCTTTGTGGCAAATGACAAACGCAACTGAAGCTGGCTTAGGTGAAAAAACAATAAAACCCATGCGCTGTTTCGTGGGACGGGAGCCTCTGTCCAGACCTCAAGGGCAGTCGTTTCCATCCTCTCAGGCTCTCTCCAGCTTTAACTTGCTTTCCTCGGTCGCCTTTCCTCACAGAGTTTTCTTCGTGCGATGCTCTCAGCCATCCCAGGCTGACACCCCAGCAGCCTCCCAACTGCGGTGGAGAGAGAGCTCCCTGCTTCTGCCGGTGCCCACAAAGGTCTGGAATTCAGCCTCCTGGCCTGGCAGGGGCCGTGAGCCCACCTCTAACCCATCGCTGAGTCCAGGGCCAAGGCTGACGCTGACCAGGCCTGGGCTACAGGAGCTGGGGTGGAGGATGGATCAGCCTCCTTCAAATCACAGGTGACGGAGGGAAAGTGGGAAAGGGAAAGGTAAGAGCTGTCTCAAAGGGATGGAGAACAGACGTTTGGCAGGATCCAACCGAGTGTCCACAAACGAGGTTAATTCCCGTGCACTGCAGGGTGAGGTCCTCAAGTCAGGAGGAAAGAGGACATGGGTCATTCCAGACAGAATTCACTTTGGGCCCTTCTCCTGCAAGGTGGACAGTCTTCTCTCCTTCGTCCCCATATCGGATTCCCCCAGAGCATCACGTCCGCTGGAACAAGGGAGCTAATACATTCAGACCAAGGTGGGAGGAACTGAGTCCGGACTCATGGCTGTCTGGTCAGGGTGGGCGACAGAGCCTAACAGCCAACCCCACTCCTGTAGGGACTTCAACCAGTGTGAGTCGAATGTTCATTTGGGACATTCCAAAGTGGGGCACAGGATCACCGCCCACCCCACGGTCAATCAGGGCCCGGGCTCCTGCGTCGACTCCCTCCACTGTCCTCTGAGCCCCTGGGGTCCTCTCTGTCTAACTGGCTCCTAAGGAAGAGAAAATGCGAGAATTGCGGCTCTTCTTCATGGGCCTGCCTGGAAGTGCTGTGCTCTGGGCAGAGCTTGGTCGCCTGACCCCACCTGACACAGGGAGGCTGGAAATGGGCTCTAAGTGTACCCAGGAGGGAGGGGGCATGGGCCCTGTGGCACTGCAGACTCTGCCCCCATGAGGACCTTCCTCTGCAGGCACCCACTGTTTACCAGGGGACACCACACTGGGCAAAGGACAAAGCTGTCCTGGAATAATTCCAAGCATTCCCCAATGGGGCCAGTGCATGGGGAAGAGGATGAAGTGGGGGAAGGGGGGGGGCTGGTGCATGCTGGGGTCTCCCCCTCTATAATGGCAACCCTATCCGTGGTCTCAGTGTCAGAGCACCCATCCCTGGGACCCAGCCAGGCTGTCATGGGGGTTAAGGACAGTCAGAGCTCAGAGAACTCACCCTGAGGAACTGAGATTAGGTTGGCTCCGTGCCGGGGACGTCTCATTAAGACAGTCACACACCTCCTCATGAGAGCACAGCCTCCTGGGATGGCACAGTTCCTGTGCAAAGCTGAGCAGCGTCATCAGATAAGGGCAGGGTCCCGAGGAGTCTGGGCGCCCCACCAGCTGCATTTCTGGTAATTGATTTTCCTGCAGGCAGCCCCGGAGCGGGAGCCAGAGCAATGAGATGTTTAATTGCAGCCTTGCCCCTGACAACAAAGCTGCCCACCCGCTGCCTGGTGGTCCCGCCTGCAGAGATGTGGCCCACTCAGGCCTCTAAGACGTCTGGGATGACTTCATAAGGGCTCAGCTGCCTCTACTTACAAATTCACCCCAAAGTCTCCGGATGACCTGGGAAGGGACCAGGGCTCCCACGGTGCTGCTGACTTGTGTAGAGAGAGAAACTCTCACAGAAGCACGACCTGGATCTAATTCCCAACGCTGGGCCCCACCCTGGCTGCTGCAATCCACTCAAATGAACACACGTCCCTTGATTTGCACAGTGGTGTCCTCGGCCAGGTCAAGACATTCTAGCTCCTGGAAATGGGGTGTTAGGAGCGCCTTTCCCAAACATGACCACCTCAGAGAGGGCTCCTGCCGTCCTGCTCGTGATACATTTATAATTGCTGGGAGCAGATTCCTCCCATTGCCCCCAGGACACAGCAGAGGCCCCGACCTGCCCCATAGCCCAGAATCAGCATCACAGACTCAGGCATCATGGAGTGACTGAGGTGACTCCCTGCAGGGGCTCCGGGGGCTTCCACCCACTCACAATAAACCCACACCATGTCCCATGGACTGTGAGGCCCCCATGGCCTGGGCTCCATCTCCCCCTCTGCTTATTTTGCTTCAGCCTCTCTGGCCTTCTTGCTGTTCCTTGAATGCTCCAAGCTCACTCCACCCCAGGGCCTTTGCACTTGCTGTGACACCTGTCTGAACAGTTCTCACAGTCTCATCCTTCCCCTCCCCAGTCAGTGTCTACTCAGGAGGCCTTCCTTGACCTCTCATTGAATGCAGCCTCCTCACCCCAAGTCACACGCACATCACCCTCTTGATGGTCTTCATGACACTTGTTACTGTCACTGAAAGTATTTACCTATTAGCTCAGGTCATTGTTTCTGAGTCCACTGATTCCGGGATGAGGTGCCTGCTCTGAATCCTAGCACTGCCACATCCTGTGTGCCCTTAGGGAGGTGACTTGACTTCTCTGTGCCTAAGTTTCTCATTTATCAAATGGAGATCATGAGCACTTACCTCGGGTGTTGTGGTGTCAATTGAGTGACCTGACATATATGAGGTGTCCAGAATAGTATCTGGTACAAATAAGGGCCATATAATGTTTATTCGTGTTGCTACTACAGTGCCTGCTTCCCCTGCTGATACTGTCATGATCATCATCACCATAATTATCACTACCATTAATATAATCATCACCACTGTCATCACCGTCACCATCACCATAATCATCACCATCACCATCATCACCATTACCTCCACATTACCATTATCATCATCACCACCATCATCACCATCACTGTCATTATCACCATCACCATAATCATCACCATCATCACCTCCACATTACCATTATCATCATCACCATCATTACCAAAATCATCACCATCACCATCATTACCTTTATCACCAACACCATCATCGTCACCATCAAAATCACCATTATCACCATCAATATCACCATCACCAATATCATCGCCATCATTACCACCATCATCACCATCACCATCATCATCACCATCACCATTGATATGATTTGGCTCTGTGTCACCATTCAAATCTCATTTCAAACTGTAATCCCCATGTGTCAAGGGAGGAACCTGGTGGGAGGTGGTTGGATCACGGCAGGGGTGTTTGGTTTCCCCATGCTGTTCTAGTGATAATGAGTGTGTTCTCATGAAAGCTGATGGTTTTAAAGTGTGGCATTTCCTCACTGTCTCTCACTTACCAGCATGTAAGATGTGGTTGGCTCCCCCTTCACCTTCTGCCGTGATTATAAGTTCTCTGAGGCCTCCCCAGCCATATGGAACTGTGAGCCAATTATATCTTCTTTCTTTACAAATTACCCAGTCTCGGGTAGTGTCTTTATAGCAGTGTGAAAACAGACTAATACACAGAATTGGGAACAAGGTAGCGGGACATTGCTAAAAGATATCTGAGAATGTGGAAGCAACTTTGGAACTGGATAACTGGCAGAGATTGGAACAGCTTGGAGGGCTCAGAAGAAGACAGAAAGATGTGGAAAAGTTTGGAACTTCCTAGAGACTTGTTGAATGGTTTTGACTAAAATGCTGATAGTGATATAGACAATGAAGTTCAGGCTGAAGTGATCTCAGATGGAGATGAGGAGCTTATTGCGAACCGGAGCAAAGGTCACTCTTGTTATGCTTTAGCAAAGAGACTGGAGGAATTTTGCCCCTGCCCTAGAGATCTATGGAACTTTAAACTTGAGAGAGATGATTTAGGGAATCTAGCAGAAGAAATTTCTAAGCAGCAAAACATTCAAGAAGTGACCTAATTTTTCCTGAAAGCATACAGTTATATGAGCTCACAGAGATGGTTTGAAATTGGAATGTGTGTTTAAAAGGAAAGCAGAGCATAAAAGTTTGGAAGATTTACAGCCTGACCATGTGGTATAAAAGAAAAACCCATTTTCTGGGGAAGAAATTCAAGCTGGTTGCAGAAATTTGCATAAGTAAGGAGAAGCCAAATGTTAATCACTAAGGCAATGGGAAAAATGTCTCCAGAGCATGTCAGATATCTTCAAGACAGCCCCTCCCATCACAGGCCCAGAGGCCTAGGAGGGTAAAATGGTTTTGTGGGCTGGGCCCAGGGCCCCACTGCTGTGTGTAGCTTCAGGACATGGTGTCCTGTGTCCCAGACACTCCAGCTCCACTGTGGCTAAAAGAGGCCAAGGTACAGCTCAGGCTATTCCTTCAGAGAGTGCAAGCCCCAACCAAGCCTTGGCAGTTTCCACATGATGTTGGGCCAATGAGTGTGCAGAAGACAAGAGTTGAGCTTTGGGAACCTCCCACCTAGATTTCAGAGTATGTATGGAAATGCCTGGATGTCGAAGTCTGCTGCATGGGTGGAGCCCTCATAGAGAATCTCTGCTAGGGCAGTGCAGAAGAGAAATGTGGAGTTGGAGCCCCCACACAGAGTCCCCACTGGGGCATTGCCTAGTTGAGCTGTGAGAAGAAGGTTACCATCCTCCAGATCCCAGAATGGTAGATCCACTGACAGCTGGCACTGTGCACTTGGAAAAGCCACAGGCACTCAATGCCAGCTTGTGAAAGCAGCTGTGGGGCTTTACCCTGCAGAGCCACAGAGACAGAGCTGCCCAAGGCTGTGGGAGCCCACCCCTTGCATCAGTGTGCCCTGGATGTGAGACATGGAGCCAAAGGAGGTTTTGGAGCTTTAAGATTTCAGGCAGGTTTCCAACTTGTGTGGGGCCTGTGGCCCCTTTGTTTTGGCCAATTTCTCCCATTTGGAATGGGAGCATTTACCCTATGCCTGTACCTGCATTGTATCTTGGAAGTAACTAACTTGCTTTTGATTTTACAGGCTCATAGGTGAAAGGGACTTACCTTGTCTCAGATGAGACTTTGGATTTGGGCTTTTGAGTTAATGCTGCAATGAGTTAAGACTTTGGGGAACTGCTGAGAAGGCATAATTGGTTTTGAAATGTAAAAAGGAGGTTGGGCATGGTGGCTTATACCTGTAATCCCAGCATTTTGGGAGACTGAGGCAGGTGAATCATTTGAAGTCAGGAGTTTGAGATCAGCCTGACCAACATGGTGAAATCCTATCTCTACTAAAAATACAAAACTTAGTCAGGCATGGTGGTGGGTACATGTAATCCCAGATACTTGGGAAGCTGAGGCAAGAGAATTGCTTGAGCCTGGAAGGTGGAGGTTGCAGTGAGCAGAGGTCATGCCATTGTGCTCCAGCCTAGGTGACAGAGTTATCATCATAACCATCACCATCACAACATCCTCCCATCATCACCACATTACCATCATCATCACCATCATTGCCACCATCATTCCACCACCATGAGCATAATCATCACCACCACCACCATCATCACCATCATTCTATCATCATCATAATCCCATCATCATCATCCTATTATCACCACCACCACCATCGACACCATCATCATCACTATGATCATCATCATACCATCACCATCACCATCATCACCACCATCATTATCATCATCACCATCAACACATCATCACCACCATCATCATGATCATCATCACCATCATCATCATGATCATCATCATCACATCCCCATCACCATCATCATCACCATCACCACCATCATCATCATCACCATCATCATCACCATCACCATCATCACCACCATCACTATCACCATCACTATCACCATAACCATCACCATCACTATCACCATCATTACTATCACCATCATCATCACCATCACCATCATCATCACCACCACCATCATCGTCATGATCACCAACATCACATCACCGTCACCATCATCACCATCACCATCATCATCATCACCATCATCATCACCATCACTGTCGCCATCCCTCCATCACAGGACCATAAGCTCGGTGTGACCTGTGAGCTGTTAGTTCACTCTGCCCAGCATCTAGATCTGTGTCAGGCACACAGGATACATGTGGGGTATTTATTGAATGAACATGGGTGTTATACAGTGAGTACCTGGGCAAATATCCGGGTTGCAGTGGAATTCTGCTGCAGTGCCAGCATTACAGGGAATAGACATCTAATCACTGGAGCCTGACACTACAGGATCAAAAATAAAAACCGCCCTTCCACCCACTCTGGATGCTGTCCTCGCCTGGCCTTCACTCCCAGCACCCTCTGAGTCACACGGGGCTCCCTGCAGCCTCATTGATTAAATGCCCAGACTCACTAAGTGATGGATTTTGCATCAATACCATCCTGCCATGGAAGCAGGCCTGGGCAGGAAAACTCACTAAATAAAGATGTCCAGTGACGGGTTTGTGAGCCTGGGTGCAGGGAGGCAGGGGAGGGAGCTTCCATCTCATCAACCCAGGCCAGAGGAGGCCGAGCAGGAGGAGGTGTGGGGGCTGAAGCCTGTGCTGGCTCTGAGTTAGAGAAGCCTGGCTCAGAAAGCTGCCTGAAGGGTCTGCTGGGCACCAACCTGGAGCTGATTCTGGTGAGGAGCCCTGAGGCCTCTCAGAACTTCAAAGGAGGCTGGGAAGGTCAGTCAAGCACTGAGTTTCCATCCTGTCTGCCTGGAGGGGGCCAGGAAGAAGAGGTGGGGAGGACGTCAGGGTGGCAGTCCATGGTGCCTGGCAACCAGGACATCAGACAACACTGTTCATACAATTTAGTCCTCTGGGTTAGGGTAGGAATTTGCTTATCTAATATCAGTAATATTTTACTAAACCAGATCAAGAAAAATGTCTATGTCTCATTGATGCTTCCAATAAAAAAATTATCACTAAAAAATGCTACTTATACCTTTCTTTGATATGTGTTTGTTAAATTGTTAATATCCTCGCACACCTTACACCCCAGCAAATGATACAGATCTTTCCTCAGGATTCTCTTCTTTGGATTTCAAAAGTTCAGTGGCGGGGTTTCACATATTCCCTGGGGGCTGGTCTCCTCCAGCACTCAGCTCCCAATCATTTCATTCATTTCTTCAACTCACACAGCGGCTTCCATTCTGCTCAGGGAACACCAGGAGTTGGGAGGGAGCTTTGCTCTTGACTTTCAAAAGGAAGTTGGGGAGAGAGGGAGAGAGAGAGAAGGAGACAGAGGAAACTGGGTTTTTCCTTGGGGGAACATACGTACTGTGGAAACATGCAGCTGAATATTCTGCTTTTGGCCTTGGGAGATTCATAATGCCGAACTGGGGGCTATAAGATTCGTGCCAGGCAGGTTCCCCATCTACAAATCAGATGAATTGGCCAAGATGGACAGGGAACTGCAGGTTGGAGAGGAAGCCAGAGAGAAGGGACTTATACTGTGATCCTGTGCTGGGTACAAACGTGGGGTGATCTGATGGGACATGGGCCCTGGCTCTTCCCAGGTAAAGATTCATATCACAAAACACTCACCCTCCATATCACACCCACACCCAACCTCCATATCACACCCATACCCACCCTCCACATCACACCCACACCCACCCTCCATATCACACCCACACCTACCCTTCATATCACAGCCACACCCACCCTCCACATCACACCCACACCCACTCTCCACATCACACCTCACCCACGCTCCATATCACACCTCACCCACCCTCCATATCACACCCACACCTACCCTTCATATCACACCCACACCCACCCTCCATATCACACCCACACCCACCCTCCATATCACACCCACGCTCACCCCCCACATCATACCACATCCACCCCCCATGCCCTGGCCCCTGTGACGGAGGGTGGTGGGCTGGGCAGGGTGACTGACTGATGGATGCTGCTGGTCGTTCTCCACGTGCTGTCTCTCAGTCCTGGTCTCTGACCTTGGAGACAGAACACAGGGGCTGCTGCCCATAGATGCCACTAATAGTTTCTATTGAGTTTGGTCAAGGGAGGCCCCAGTTGGAGACTGGGACAGGAGGAGGTGGATGCTGGTGACTGCCCCCCAGCCCTTCCTGCTGTATCTGTGGTTCCAGAAGCATCCATTGCTTTTGGTCAGGACACCCCCTCCTTCCCTGTCCTGGAGCCTAAGGGAGGGGCGCCTCCTGCCCTTGCTAGTCCTCAGGACACCCACATCCTTGTAGGATCTCTGTTCCCTGGCCGCTGCTCTAAGAGCAACCGCATTACACCATCCCTTGTGAAACACTTGGGCCAGTTCTGCCTCCTGCAGGGTTCTGCCTGCTGCCTGGAGGAAACCGCACCGACGGAGACACGAGGAATTGACTGTTGAGGGATCTACCCCCGGGGAGAGGGAGACACATGGCAGATTGCACTGACTCCCAGACCCGGGGAGCCTCCCTCTGCCTCCCAGACCCTTCCCCTCGGTTCCCAACGCCTCCTCTCTGCCCGACACCACTCCCTCTCCTCCCCTAGAAATGGACGCAGAACTGCCTGAAACTGCAAACAGAGCTCCCAGAGCACCTGACAGGTACTCACAGTAACAAGGGCACAGCCCAGGGAGCAATGCGCCATCGCGGGGAAGACTGCAGGGACAGGGCAAACCCGAGGCCCCTGGGTCCCAGTCCTGGCCTCCTTCCCTGCATCGGAGGTTCCCAAAGCGGGGGACATGGACACCCCCGGGAATGTGGGAAAGGCAGCCTCCATCTCAGCGTCTGGCTCTGGACACGGATGACCAAACATGTATATCCGATGCCCTCCCCTCCCCCCGCCAAGCTGTTTCTGAGGCAGGTGGTCTGCAAGCCACCTCTGGGGGACACGTCCCCGGCCATACCAGGGCCACACCTCAATACCTCCTTCCTGGGACAGAGCCGGGAAGATCTCCAGGGCTGGTACGGGAAGAGCGTGGGCCCAGGAGCCATTTGTCACCTGGGTCATTATGGGGAGGTGGTGAACATTCCTTGGTAATGTTTATATGGTGAATGCCCCAGGAATTTATAGGTGACAGGGACAGCTATCAGCACAGGTAATTTTCCTCTTGCCATCATATTAACTGGGAGCGCTAAATGGCCATGTAAAAGTCACAGCCGTCGCTGGGAAGGACAGTGTCCTCACCCACCCGTGTGCTCTGGAAGTCAAAGCGGAACATGATCTATCGGTGGAAGGCAGCCTGAGCTCCCCGCTGTTACTAAATTATTGGCTTGACGGTGAGCGCAAGTGTTGAATTATTAAATTCAGAAATGTTGGCCCCGTTTAAGCGGACTTCCTGTAAACTCGCTGCTGGGGGAAAAGGTCACAGCAAAAACTTTGTGTGTAGATGAAAGGAAACCTGCACAGAGACCTGACCCAGTGGTCAGATGCCACAGCCAGAGGCGCAGGGGGAGGGAGCCTCTCTGTCCCTGGTGCTGGGAAGGGCACGAGGTGGTGCAGAGCCAAGAACACCAGCTGCCCAGACTTCCCAGTGGAGCTTTTTCCTGGGTCAGCCTTTGTTCTTCCTATGAGGTTTGAAGTTGTTAAAGAGCAGCTGTCCAAAGCAGACGTTCATTCCAGAGCTGCTCATAGAAAGCCTCTGTTTGCTAGTTTCTGCCCTGAATAGAGACCTCCACCCTCCCACACCTGCGTGGACCTCTCCAGGGTCCTGAAAACGTCTAGGGCTAGAGCTGCAGACAGCTCCCCATGCTCAGGGAATCCAGCTGTTACTAAGCACCTAGGGTGTGTAAGGCCAGCTGCAGACACCTGCAGATAAATGAGACAGAGCTGCCTCTGCTCTCAAGAGGGAGCTCATGAGTGAGGGAGGTAGAAACAGAATTACAAAAGTCAGAGTGATCGTCTGAATTCCACACACAGGTGCACAATGCACATGTGTCTACACACCAAGGCAGGGACTTGAACCGGGCCCTGAAAGGTAGGCGTGAGTCACAATCCAAGCAGGACACAGATGGCACACAAAGCTAGGAGGCTGAGGAGCATTAATAAGACGTTTGCCAAGGAGGGTACAAACAGGAGGCAGGGGTATGGGAGGGAGAGCTGGAAGCAGCAGGCCTGCCCTGCAGACCCCAGGCCAGAGAGAATGAGGGTGGAGTGTGTGGGTTGGAATCAGAAGGAGAAGGAAAGAGAGAGAAAGGCAGGGAAAGAGAAGATGCAAAGTCTACAGCAGCCACCATGACCCCACTGATAGCCGGGGACATAAATACTCCGACCTCATGCTTCCCCCTCCCTCTGGTCTCACCGGGGCTCCCATGGACTAAACCCAACCAGAAGCCCAAGGGCAAAGGTGCTGAAGAGATAGAGTGCACAGGTGCACGTCTCTGTGGAGAGAGGGGCCTTTGGGGGAAACGGGAGAACCGGGCACAGAGGTGCAGAACTGCAGCCGGCAGAGGAGGGCAGGTCTTCCCATGGGAAGCAGCATGGGGGAGAACACAGAGTGGCTGGGGAGTCAGGGTGCACGTGGGGTGGAGTGTGGGGACGAGTGGAGCCCTGGGAGGTGGGACAAAGGAACCACTGGGGGACACATTGTGAGGACCTGGACACCACAAGGTGCCTCAGGCCAAGCACCCACTCAACATCGCGTCTCACTCTCTCTCTACCTGTGCCAACCCCAGGTGTGTCTACACTACCCTGGATGTCTTCCTAACCCCCAGGTGCGTCTACACTAACCTGGATGTCTTCCTAATCCCCAGGTGTGTCTACACTACCCTGGATGTCTTCCTAATCCCCAGGTGTGTCTACACTAACCTGGATGTCTTCCTAACCCCCAGGTGTGTCTACACTAACCTGGATGTCTTCCTAACCCCCAGGTGCATCTACACTAACCTGGATGTCTTCCTAATCCCCAGGTGCGTCTACACTAACCTGGATGTCTTCCTAACCCCCAGGTGTGTCTACACTAACCTGGATGTCTTCCTAACCCCCAGGTGTGTCTACAGTGGCCTGCATGTCTCCCTGGGCCCCCAGGTAGGTCTACACTGGCCTGTATGCCTCCCTAACTCCCCATTGTCTCTACACTGACCTGGATGCCTCCCTAGTCCCCCAGGTGTGTCTACACTGACCTGGGTGTCTCTCTAGCCCCACTTAGGTCCTGTATTGTTCAAAGAGATCAGTGAAGGTTTTATTAGAGAGCAGCCTGGGGCAGGTTGGGGAGGCCCTCCCTACCCCACCCTCTGTCCTGAGCCTGTGAGTTCTCTTAGCCACTGCTCTTGAGGTCTTGAGGCCTCAGTCCAGGGCTCCTTTACTGGACTGAGGCTTCAAGACTTGAACCTGTTTCCGACAAAATCTCTTTCCTCAGGAGGCGTAACCAGCCACCTGGCCTGGTGCTTCTAGCCCCAGTCTAGTGGGGACTCTTCTGTTTCCAGCGGCGCTTTGGTTGGGCGCAAGGCAGCCTGGTCATGAGCCTGCTGTGAGGGATGATTCTGTTAACGGAGATGGAGCTCTTCTTTCAGAGCCTGAGGGGATCCCTGTTCTCCAAGCCCACCTGAGGAGGGGCGAGGGGCAGCTGCCACGGGAAACCCACTGCCTGAGCCTGACCCCTCCCTGCACCTCAGGCCACAGCCAGGAGGGCTGCTGGCTTCTTCCCACAGCCTGGCCTTGAGGACCCCCTGGTGGGGATCCCATGAGCTGCCCTTAGGGGTCTGCACCCAACGACTGGCAGGTGGGGCAGGCCTGGTCTGGGGCCCTGGGAGGGAGGCTGGTGGGCTCTCTGCTCTTTCTTCAGGCTGTGTCCTCTGCCTGTGGGAAGGGACCTGCCTATGTCTGCAGGAATGGGATTAGGGTCAGCTCCTGCATCGGCGGTGAGGAGGCCGCCTCTGTTCCCACAGCTCCTGTCCTTAGCACTGCCCCCACCCCATGAACTCAGAGCCCACTGCGGGCAGAAGCTATGTCATCCTTGCTTGTACCTGCTCCCATCACCAGGTGAGCGGCACCGGAGACGTTCAGCCCTGAGTGTGGTCGTGGCCTCCCCGGAGCCTCAGCGTCCTGCTCTGAGGGTCACCTCTGGCTCAGCCTGGGGACTCCAGGACACCAGTGTTGCCTCTGCCCTGCTGCAGGGTCACCTCCAGCTCAGCCTGGGGACTCTTGAACACCAGTGCTGCCTCTACTCTGCTTCAGGGTCACCTCCAGCCCTGGCTGGGTCTCCAGGACACCAGTGTTGCCTCTGCTCTGCTGTGGGGTCACCTCCAGCTCAGCCCGGGACTCAGGACACCAGTCCTGAGTCATGCAGGGCTTGTTGCCTCTGCTCTGCTGCTGTAACTGCCAGCTTCAATTGCAGGAGGAGGAGTTGGGACATCAGGAAAGAGGCATGGAGCTCCTTTATAGAGAAGCTCAGAGGTTTCCAGAATGCCAAGCAGGCCTCCTGCCTCAGAGCACACCCTGCAGTTGGAATAGCAAAGCATTGGCTTCCTGAACCCCAGCCCCAGTGGGCGCTCTGCCTTGGGGAGCAGCAGACTCCAGGCTTCAGGGTGAGAATTCTGTTCTCTCTTTGCATTAGAAATGTGGATCTAACAATTACAGCTGATTAGCATGCAAAAGTCAAACAACATTTGGCAGAGCCTCCTTTCACCTCTAATGGTTCCCGTCTGAGCTGCCCAAATGGTTGCCTGGCACCTGATTTAAGCGGGCCCAGGGGGTTTGCTCAGCCCTGAGGCTAAAGCGGGGAGGCAGGTGAGGCAGCAGCTGGAGCTGCTGGCACTGACTGGGCACTCACTCTGGCCAGAGGGGACTTCAGAGGCAGGAACAGCCTGGTGGGGAGGTGTCAGCTGAAGAAGAGATTCAGGAAAGTTTGCCCTGGGCAAGGGGAGCAGAGGAGCGGGCAGTAAGGTCTGCAGGGCTGGGCTGACCTGCGGCAGGGAAAGGAAGGGCTTTCTCACTGTCCCCTGGAGGTGGCGAGCTCCCTGTCACTGGGAAGGTTCAAGCAGAGGTAAGATGACTGATCCATGCCCAGGAAGCTCCATCCTCTTGGAGAGGGTGGTCCCAACCAGAAATCCCCGAAGCTGCCTGATAGAAAATGGCATCCATGCAGCGTTTCACCTCCCAGGTCTCCCTGGTGAGTCTGAGTCTGCTGGGCCTGAGGACCCTCTCGTCTCTGCTGTCCCTCTCAGGCCTGAGGGTCCTGATTCTGGGCGTCCGTGAGCCCTAGGCCTGAGGCTGGCCCTGGACCCTCTCAGTGCAGGTAGGAGCTCTGGGAGGGCAGGGGTCTTGGATCCCCAATTCTCCACCAGGGCCCTAGAACCCAGAGCAGCTCCAGGCATGTAGCGAGTTCTCACCTGGCCTTTGTGGACACACTGAATATGAGGGAGAGGACACTGCCCCCCTTCTCCTCCCCCATCCCCGGGCTAGGAGACAAGGAGCCCCACCCTGGGGCCTGGGCCACGCAGCCTGAGAAAACGAGCACTGCACCATGGCGGTGCCGGGGAGGACACAGTGCTGACTCCTCTGTCCCCCAGCCCACAGCGTCACGGGTCACGAGGGGTCTTCCCGCCAAGGACTAGCTGACCGATTCCCTCCCCCGCCTGAGCAGCTGGCAGAGAGCCTGTTTCAAAGCCTAACTCAATTTACGAGCAGCCCTGGCCTCAGGTGTGTGCTCCTGGGCAGACGTCAGGCCCCCATTGCTGCTTCCCACTCAGGAGCCTCATGTCAACCGCTCTGCCAGGTTGGGCTGCACTGGACCAACAGGCACTCACTTCCTCCCAAACACGGGCCCTCCCGGCCGCTCAGACGCGTCTCCAGCAGCGGGGTGGGGAGGGGTCCAGCAGGAGCAGCTTCACGCAGGGCTTCCACTCGGGGGGAGCCTCAGAGGAGGGGGTCCCTCAGAGGCCACATCCCATAACAGGAGGATATGGGTGGGCACTGCAGCCGGTGGGGTGTGGGCGAGACCCCAAGGTCTCCAGACACGCATGAGTTGGCGGACGGGGGTGCCTGGGCTCTGTGGGCCTGGCCAGGCTTTCCCCCGCCGGGGGTCAGTTCCGTCAGGGTGGGGAGCGGGCTCTGTCTGACACGAGGCTCAGTGCTCTTCAGGCGCCTGATCCTGGAAACGCTCCAGGGGCACATGAGCTTGATGCCCAGGAGTGAGCTCTCCTAGGGGAGAGAAAGCCATTTCTCACCCACCCCCACCTCCCACCTGGTGCTGCCCTTTAGGAGCCTCTGCCTAAGGTTGGGGGCTTGGGGGCTGCACTTGCAATTTGCAGACAAGAGCCCCCTCCAGGGCGGCCGCTCTGACCCCATGGGAAGCCAGGATTCGGCTCAGAGCACCTCTTCCTGGTACTTTAGTGAAACTCCCCAGTGCTCCAAGGGTGCAAACCCGCAGCAACCCCCACTCAAGCTCTGACCACACAGGGTCCCCATGGGCTCCGTCAGAGCGGGGAGGGGCAGGTTCTGCGGGGTCAGATGTGGTCATTTATGTCAGAGCTTTGCGGAATCGTTTGAAAGTTGCTTAAGAATGTTATTTGCCTTGAGTTTACTGAACTTTCAACAGAATATTAAACCCATGTGTTTTACATAAAAATTTAAACTAAAAAAGGATTCTAGAACTGTAGAAATTAAGCATATTTCCTAACAAGTGAGTCAAGTTCATTTGAATAAGCTTGGAAAGCAAGCTGGAGACATTTCCGCCTAAGGACAACAAATTCAAAGACTTACAGGTTATTTATTCCTTTAATTTCCCCTCAAATGCAGTCATAAATCCATATTATATGATTTTAATGAATATTTATTTCTCAAATGAAATATGTGGCTGTTAAGATTTTCTAATGAAAGGCAGGGGAGGAGGGAGGCTCAGTCTTTTGCAGGTTCTACCGTCCAAGACGGCCTCAGATGCTCCCAGAGCCTCCAGTGCAGGAGGCCTGGACCTATCAGGGTCTGCAGGAGGCTCTGGAGAAAGGAGCGGCCGCCTCTCACCCCACAAGGAGCAGAAGCAGGTGAGGGTGGCAAAGGTGCTCCCACCACCTGCCGGGGTGCGCCGCACTTCACAGTTTGCAGAGTGCCCGCCCTCCGCTCCCTCTCCATGCACACTCATGCCTGTGGCTGTCAGAGGAGCCACACCACACCCGGACCTGCGAGTTCTTGCGGTCTGTTGAGTTCCAGGCACCCAGGCCCAGCTGCCGGCCTCTGCAGGTCTCTTGGGCTGGGCCAGGTGCTGCCCCCAGTGCAGGAAGGGCAGCCTGCCCACTCCCGCTCTCCAGAAGCTTCTATCTGCACCACCCCCTGGCTCTCCAGGCAGCCCCAGCTGAGCAAGGGACTCTGTGCCTCTTCTTGCCCATGCAGGTGACTTCGCCAGCAAGATGCAGAGGCTCCCGGGAGGGCTGGGGTCTCTCAATGCTGTGCACAAACTACGGTGCCCAGGTCCTCAGGCTCCCTCAGGGAGGGGCAGGGGTTGGGAGGTGTGGACCGTGTGAAGCCGTGGCGGAGGCCCCCGGGAGCCTGCGGGAAGACAGGAGTCCCCATCCCCACCTGCCCCCATTGCACCTGTGGGGCTGTGTCTGTGCTCCCACCTCCCCGCCCAGCTCAATATGGACACGGTGCTGGTGGAGGACATCTGGCTACTCCTGGGGACACCATCACCTGAGGTGGGCCCAGCCGCTGGGCTCACTAGGGGTGTGGAGGGAGCAGCACCCACTCAGCAGCTGCTGCCTGGTGGGGTCAGCAAACAACAAACACTGGGGGACAGGGACGGCTGCTCTCCATGGCGGGTTGGGGCTCCAAGGCTGTGGGCTGTGGAGTGTGGGGTAGGAGATGCCCTGCATGGACTTAGCTCAGGACCTGCTTGTAAGTAAAGATCAGACACCGTCCGTGCCCCTAGCAGGTGTGTGCAGGTCAAGGATAAGCACACTCTGGGTTAAAGGGCCATGGAGCTTGCAAAGTGCCTGATGCCTATAATCTCAGCACGGTGAGAGGCTGAAGCAAGTGGAACACTTCAGCCCAGAAGTTTAAGACCAGCCTGGGCAACATGGCAAAACCCTGTCTCTACAGAAAAATACAAAAATTAACCAGGAGTGGTGGTGCATGCCTGTGATCCCAGCTATTTGGGAGACTGAGAAATGGGAGGATCACCTGGGCCTGTGGCCAAGATCATGCCACTGCACACCAGGCTGGGTGACAGAGTGATATCCTGTCTCTAAAAAATAAAAATAAATAATAAATAAAGGGCCCTGAAGAGGCCCCCCAGGAAGGGAGCACACCCACTTGTCAAATGCAATTTCATGGAGCCGTTTGCTCAGAGGCCTAGGGAGCCAGGGAAGGGAATACAGGCTGGATGCAGGATGAGGGAGGGGTGCAGAGTTCACCCCATCTCCTCCCCACATGTCTCCTTTCTGCCCTGCTCTGACCTGACCTCTACAGCTGACCTCCACAGCCAGCATCCCTGGGCTCCCACAGCCTCTGGCTTCTGTCGGGCTTGGACGAGGAGGGAAGAGGGAGAGTGAGGGCTTACTTCCAGGTTTCTCGATGCTCAGGGCTGTGGCTCCATGGGTGGGGGGAGGACTGGCAGGGAAGGGGCTACTTTAGACAGAGGATGGGGGCCTCCCCAGGAGGGGACGTTTGTCTGGGTACCCAGTGACGGGCAACAGGCATTCATGCAACAATCCGGAAATGCTGTAGGCAGGATTGAGCCTGGGGGCAGTGGGTCAGGGGCAGGAGCATGGTGGGAGCAGGGAGGGGGACCGCAGGATTGGTAGAAACAAGGCTTTCAGTGGCTGATGTGCAGTGGCCCCATGGCCCCGTGGCCCTGGATAACTGAAATGTAATCTCACTCTCGTACATCACAAAGGTTATTGCTGGGCCCTAATCACGAGAATACCCCGGGCAGCCTCTGTTCAATTCCTGTTCCCTGGCCCCAGCCCGGCTGTCTGGGCTGCAGAGTGGAAGTGAGTCCTGGAGTCCCGTCATCCTTTAATTATTAGCAGCCCAGAGTGGAGGACCCTGCACTCATGGCAGGGCCCCTCCCTGCGTGCCAGTCCCTTCCAGGCCCGGAGGATGTCCAGGAGTCCCTGCTGAGCCAGTGAGCCCAGTCAGCCTCCCACAGAGAAAAGGAGGGTGGGGGTCTCTCCCTGCAGCACCCACAATGGTGTAGCAGAGGGCGGCAGGGCTGGCAGAAAAGCCAAATTCTCTCTGGAGAAGCGGCCACCCTGGGAAACACGGACCAAGCCCTAGGGTCTAGGGTTTCAGGTGGCTCCAGGCAGTAGGGTGGCTTGGGGTGGCCCAGGGAGGTGAGCAGGGTGGTCCCAGTGCAGGCGGGGCCCTCTGGCTGGGCAGGCAGCTTCAGGGGACAGGAAGGGCCACGGAGTGCTGTGGTCAGGGCTGGGCCCCAGCACCGCCCTTTGTTGGAGAGGGGTTCTCGGATTTGAGGGGTTCTGAGGCCAGACTCAGACCTCCACCTGGGGAGCCAGGTGGGGAAGGGCTGAGGTTCAGAGCTCCCTCCCATTCCTGGGGTGGGAAAATGACAGGACCAGAGCCTGCCCCATCTCTGGGTGCGGGTGGGTGCCCGAAAACGCTCCCGAGTCCTGTCTGGTCAGCGGCTGCCAAGTCAGTGACTAGGACTGAAGCTTTCACTTCCTGTGAATTGGAAGCCGGGTGTGGCCCACGCTGATCAGATGTCTGGGCTGGAAGCTTCTCGTAGTGAGACAAGTTAGGGGATTTCCAGGCCAATCAAGAAAAAGACAGGACCCAGGGTGGTGGGCGTGGCCCCCACAAAGAGCTTTACTGGCAGTGAGGAGAGGCTGCCTTCGGATGGGGCCCCCGACCCTAGACGGGGCAGGGTCACCCCCAGGAGGGAGCAGGAATCAGAGAGGGCACCGTGCTCCGGGGAGGTGGCTCAGCGGCGCCAGGGGCTGCAGGGCTTGAGATCCTTTATGGCCCTGAGCTTTTCCTCCTTGCTGCTGGCAGAGGCTGGGCGGTTTCCCTGGAGATGCAGAGCTCACAGCCTGCAGATGGGGGAATCCCTGCCTGTTTGGGTTGTGCCTTGAGTAACCGAGGTGCAAGGTGTGGCCTGCGCCAAGGCCCTCCTACTGGGAGGTGGGTACGGAGGCCGACGCTGGGCTGGCACCAGCCCACTCACAGGACAGTCTGGCCTTGGGGGGTCAGGCAGAACCCCCCAGCCTGGACCCAAGCAAATCTCCCTCAAACCTGCCATCCAATGCACCCTCCTTGAGGGGTCAGCTACACAGGCTGGCAGGGTCCTGCTTAAGGGTGGGCACTGATTTTCCCTGGTCGCCGGATACCACCCAGTGACCTTTGCTCTACAGCCTTCCCTGCGCTGGGAACCTCTGGGCTGCTTGACCAAGGGAGCAGGGAGGCCCGAGCTCTTCCCCTGGGTCTTTCATGTCTGCGGGTGAAACGCTCCAGGCCGTTTATCTTTCAGGAGGGTGGATGGCAGGGGTATAGGGAGGGGTCACAGCAGGGTCCAGCTGCAGTTAGGAAGAACAAGAGACTCTGTCCGCTGCCTCCCCTGAGCCCTGAAAACCACTAGGTTGCACCTGCAGGGTTGAGGCCTCCATTCCCCTCTGTCCTGTGAGTCCTGCCCCTCCGGCCTCAGGGGTCCAGGCAGCAGGTGGAGAGGCTGCTTCTCAGCCGAGGCAGGAGATTTGGGTCTCCTCTCTGTCACTCTTGTGTGACTCCACCTCAGCTTCCCTGCCCAGCCATGGCCACCATGCTGGGACCCTGGCACCCCGAAACAGGCAGACAGGGGACAGGCCCCTCTCCCCACTGGGAGCCTCACTCCCCGTGGGCCTCACTGCCCATCAGGCTAACTGTTAACAGCAGCGGTGACTCCGGAGAGCCCTGAGAACGGTTCTCTGCCCCGGAGCCAGGTCTTCTCCCGGCCACATAAGCACCTTGCCCCGGAACGCACAGACCTATTCAGGGGCTCAAGGCTCCCGTTTTGTGGCCTGCCCAGGCCCTCGGCGGAGGCTGCTGGGTGTGGACCAGGCTTTGAGAGCAGGGCCTGAGACTACCATTGTCAGGCTCCAAGTCCCCTCATTTATTCCCCACATGCTCAGTGACCCCTGAGGAGAGTGGCAGGGAGCCTGTGTCCTCCCTTGGGGCTCACCATGGCGTGTGCCAGTGCCCAGGCCATGTCCCTCAGAAATGGAGGGAGAGGGAGAAGTGGAGGGGGAGAGGGAGGGTGAAGAGGGAAGGGAGAGTGAGAGACAGAAATGAAGGGAGAGGGAGAAATGGGTGGGGGGAGGGAGAGAAAATAGAGGGAGGGAGAGGGAGAGGAGAGGAGCTGTTAGAATTCTCGGTAGCTTTGTCTCACGTTCGGAGTTCAGAGCGGCTCACTGGGCCCTGGAGGCCCCGAGTTGGACACAAGTTCTGTCCGGGGTGAGCAGCTCATAAACGGGGCATGGTCCATCACAGTCCCCCTCATAAATGAGAGCTTCCTTCTCAGCTCAGGGAGTGACCTACATTTTACCTTTTTATTGAAGTTCAATTTACGGATGGTGAGCGTGCGCCTGGGTAGATTTTCACAGTGAACACCGCTGGGCAGGAAACAACTCCGCTGGTACCGGAGAAGAGCATCCCACCCCTCCCACCTACCACTGCCCTTCCCCAAGCCCAGCAGTGGCCACAGCAAGCCCCGAAACTGAGGATGGCACAGGCTGACAGGTGTGGTGAGGGCCAGGGCTAGGGACAGCTGGCTGGGGACGCTGAGGAAGCTGGTGTGACGGGGGCGAGTCGGCGGCCGGCTCTCCTGCACCCAGGATCACAGATATGCGGGGACTCTGCCTCGGTTTGCCCTGGAGTTGCTCATGTCTTTGGCTTTGTTTACATTGCTTTGTGTTTCTCTCCCTTTATTCACAGGGAATCAGTCCACTGGAAAATCCAATTAAAAATAAAAAGAGATTAGAGGCATTTACTGTTACCCTATGAAAATTTCAAATAGCACTGGGAATACACTGCTTAGAATTGACTCCCATTAAAATTAAACAAATAGTTTACATTCGGCATTCATTTCCTCGGTCAGGTTTTGTGTTGTTTCCATGGGAACACGCAGCATTTGTGCTGAATGTGGTGCCCTGCCTGGCTGATGTCCTTTCATGCCTGGCTGTGGGTTCTTCCAGTGACGCCCTAGCCCTTCTTTGCCAAAGTGAGTCTCTAGTGAGTGGATGAGTCGTCCGGTGCAGCATCTTTCAAGACCAGCTTCATGGTGGGTCCACAGGAGTTTTGCCTCAGGAACCTCTGCACTCAATCTTTGGGGGAAATAAAACAGGACAAAATAGAACAGAGCAGAACGGTGTGTCCTGAGATGCAGTCTGGTGTGAGGCTTTATACATCTGCAGTGAACTGGAGCAGACTTTCCAATGAGCAGCCTCCAGGAGAATTCAGGGCTCTGTGTCAGTTCTCACTCAATCAGCAAGAAATGCCCTGAGTTCTGATGAGCGGTGCTGAGATCAGACGAGACACTGGAGAGAAAAATCCAAGAAACAAACCCCATTTGCAGCCATGTCGCACACCTCATGGTTGCCTCTGAAACAGAATTTGTGCTCTGTTGTCTCAAAAAGAGAAGACTACAATCAGGAATGGGGCAGCCGCGGCAGACCCTGAGAGAACGGGGGGCTCATGGGGGCATCCTGGTGAGGCAGCCCTGAGCCGCCCACAGCAGGGGAGGCTGTCCAGGGAGGCAGCTGGTCACCACCCTGGTGTCTGTGGTCACAAGGATCTCAGACGTGGGGTTCCTGGGGGAACTCGGGCTCAGTAGGTAGCAGAGTTAAGCACGTCATGCTGGCCTGAACTAAAGCGCCACGTGAAAGCTCCGTGTCCCCGCTGAGCTGATGTCACCTGTCAGGCTGTGTGTGTGGGCGGGGGACGCTCTGCGACCCTGTCTGCAGCTGGAATCTGGAGTTTCCAATGGACAGTTGCATAGAGGCCTGGCATGCCTTGTGGAATCGCAGTGATGAACACACCTCCTCACTGCATCAGGCTCCCAGAATAAAGGGCTCCCACTGGCACAGTTTGGGGGGTAACCACTGAAAGGGTGTCTTGAAGACATGGGACTACAGACACCCGGGGTGGGCCGGCTGCCGAGTGCCTGCAGTGAGACCCCGCCTGTTAGGGACAGTTGACTAGGTCCTTACGAGCACCTGACAGGAGCCAGCCGAACCCCAGCCCTTTCCTGGGCATTTGACCGTGGAGGAGAAGATTCCAGGACACTCCAAGATGCTCACACTGAGCATCTCCTCTGAGGCAGAAGAGACATCACCTTAGGGGCTGGGGGTTTTGTCTGCCTCAAAGATTAGGTTGCAGAGAAATCTGGTTGTCGGGCAAAGAGAAAAGCAACCGCAAGGAACGCGGCAGGGGTGGGCTGTCCCTTCTCTTAAGGAAACTCTCCCTTTTCCTGACTTGTCTCCTCCATCTCTTGGGACCCCCCTGGGGCCCTGTGCCGACCCCTCCTCTGCGTGCTCCTGTTCAGGAACAGAATCCAGCGGTTGGCAAGGGCTTCCTGGGAAGGGATGGGCACTAGGGACTGGAGCCTTTGTGGCCTTACTGTCTCTGTTGCAGTCACTCAGCTTTGCCATGGTAGAGTGAGGACGGCCACGGGCGACACACACATGAGCAGGTGTGGCATGGCTCCAGGGAGCCTTCGTTAAAGCAGCCAGCAGATCCAGCCAGCAGGACAGCTTGCGGAGCCCGATCCGTTCCCACCTCCACCGCGATCACTACGGAGATCTCAAGCTTCTACGTCTCCACCCTGGAGCCTGCGGTCATGTCTCTGGTGGACACCTGAATGACCCTGGCACGTCTGACATTCATTGTGATGGCATTACTGAGCGCTTGCTGTGTACTTAGTCCACTGCCGGGGTTGTCTCGCTTAATTCTCTGATACGGAGTCTGCAGCTTTGTCCGCCACCCTGTACTGCCTCTCACATTTACCCAGAATGAACCCTACCTATATCCCCTCTACCACGCTCCCCACGGCCTCCTGCAGGCTCAGTGACGCTGAGTTTCTCACATCTGTAACGCGAGAGTTAGCGCTGGTTCTCCCCCTCTCACTTCCACACTGATACATGTCGTCAGATCTCCTTCCAAATATTTTCCTCATCTGCCTGCCCCTTCCCATCTCTCTTGCCGTGGCAGTGAAACAGCAAGAGAACGGACATCACTCACTCCACCTTCGTTTAAGGGCCCTTACCCCTTCCTGCACACAGGCTGAGATAGTTTTACAGCCCTGAGATGAAACACAAAGACGGCAACCACTTAGTTTTAAAAACTAAGTCTGAGATTAAAGGAGAAGCATGTAAATCACTGACTATGTTTTGTTAAAGAGTTACAGGAGATCGTGACCTGACCAAGGACAAAGAAGTGGCCGACCTATATTTTTGCTCAACAATTCTACCTCTATGTATTTACTAGAAAACTCCTCACCAGTAATAAAACTGTACTTAACACTCACCAAGCACTTACTATGAAGGGAGCACGGCTCCAGCCTGCCTGAGGATGTTACTTTACCCTTCACAGCAGCTCTCTTGTGTAAGCACTTACGTAAGTACTGACAGTACAAATTTTCCACACTTGGCAGATGAAAGCAAAGGGGAGTTGAGTAATGGGTCCATGGTTGCTACGGTTTGGATGTGGTTCTCTTGTCCCCACCAAAACTCAGGTTGACATGGGTGTGGTGTTGCGAGGTGGGAGGTGTGTGGATCTTTGGGATGGATCCCTCATGGATGGCTCGGTGCTGTTCTCTTGGTAGTGAGTGAGTTCTGGCTCTCCCAGGAATGGACTTGTTTCTGAGAGAGGGGATGCTTTAAAAGCCTGGCTTCCTGGGTCTCCCTCTCTGGCTTCCTCCCCCAGATCTGTTTGCACACACCTGCTGCCCTTTCACTTTTCTGCCATGAGTTGAAGTAGTCTAGGACCCTCACCAAATGCAGCTGCCCAGACTTGGACTTTTCAGCCATCAGAATCGTGAGTCAAATAAACCTCTTTTCTTTATAAACTATGAAGCCTCAGGTATTCTCTCAGAGCAACACACAATGGACTAAGACAGTGCTCACATGGGTAGTCAGTCCTTGAGCCTGGATTTGTGCCTCTAACCCATGCATCCGACTCCCGAGTCTCCTCTCTCAACCATGGCAGGACAGAGCCACTTGTACAACTACACAAATGTGCATTTTTAGGATTATTCATGGCAAAACTATAGGAGCCCAAAGTAAAACAAATTTGTAAGAGCAAAAATTCTACCAATAGAGAACGTATTAAACAAATCACAGCGTAATTACACCATGAAATATTAAGTAGCAATTACTGAAGAAGTGACCATCCTGTGTGCCCCAGAAGACTATATGTGCACATGTACGTATGTGCATGTACACGTATCACTCACACACATTCACATGACTGTGTTCGATGGCTCTGAAAAACTAGCACTGACTTGCTACGGGGCTCATCCCTGAGGGCTGGATGAAACGAGGCCTTTCATTTCTTTCAGCATTTCTCAATCTTTTGCAACTTTTACACAACTTGCTTCTTTGAAGAGGAGAAAAGAAAACCCTAAAAATAGAATAGAAAGAAAAGTGAGAGAGATGATCAATGCAGTCTGGCTGGCAAGCTCATGCCCGTGGGACTTTCACTGGGAGGCTGATTTTGTCAAGATGGAGAAAACAGCTGACAATGGCACTCAGCAGAGGCTGTGGATTGAGCTTCCCCAGGAAGGTCACGCATTTCAGTCAAGTGTGTCTCAGCTTCCTGCTGCCAGTCTGTCATTCCCAGTGACTGGGCGCCGCCCACACCCTGAGGGGGTTGTCAGGATGCAAAACTCCTAGCAGGGCCCTCCAGGGCAGGCCAGTGGCACACAACAAAGGCTGGCCCCTGACCTGGCCACTGTGAGTGCACAGCCTGGCTCTTCTCCCCCAGCTGTGATGCTATCACAGCCCCCAAAGCTGGTGGGGAGGGAGTCCCTGTGCGTGCACATGCCCTAGAATGAGGGGGTTCCACACCATCTAAGGGGGGTCTCCTAAAGCAGCTTCCCGAGCACTCTGCATGGTCAGAACTGGGGATGCAGACGTGTGCTTGACATACACGTTCCTGGGCCCCCAGAGCTCCCGAACTCGCATCTCCGTGGCCAGGGCTCCAGGTCTGGGTGTGTGAGGATCATCCCCATGCCTCAGGCAAGTTGGGGAGTGCTGCTCTCAAAGGCAGTGCCCCCCGGGGCTGCTTGTAACTCAGACCCCAGATCCTTGGCCTGTACCTAGAGTCTGACTCTGCAGAGATGGTGCCAGGGATCTGCATTTCAACAGTGTCAGGGCAACCCTTCGTGGGGCAGAGGCCTGAAGATGTGCTTTGGGGAGCGCCACTTCAGAGCAAAAGAATGCTCCGCGGTGTGGGGGCAAGGGGTCGCCTGCTGACAAGGCCTTGTCCTGGCTGGAAGACCTCAGAGAGGAAGACGATAGCAGCACAGACGGGCCTGTGACCTGACCACTGCTGGAGACATTCCCGTGCCAACCGTGGGCTGAGCAATGTGGTCTCACTGTGCCCAGAAGGAAGATGGGCCAAGACTGCTGAACGACTGGCAATCTCAGTCACATCTTCCCACCCCCATTTCTAGCCAGCAGCTGTGTTCCTGGAGGCACAACCCTTAGCAGATGTTTAGTGTCCTTTAAGAGATATCTTAAGATTAGGCACATATATCTCCTACACATGCCACAAATACGCACACACACATGTGCACACACACCTATACACACGTGCACACACCTCCACATGCACACACCTATACACACATGCACACACCTATACACACATGCACACACCTCCACACGCACACACCTCCACACGCACACACCTATACACACATGCACACACCTCCACACGCACACAGAGGCAACCTCTTTCTGGAAGGCCCCAGGTCTGTGTTTCCCCATCTTCCCTCCATCCCTCTCTTTCCTGTTCCTTCCTTCCTCCCTGTCTCTTCCCTTCCTCTCTCCCTCCCTCCCTTCCTTCTTTTCTCTTTCTCCCTCTTTCTGTTTCATTCTCCTTTTTTCTTCACTTGACAATATATGGGTCCACAACTGTACATAGGGAATATGGACCAACTTCATTCTTCTTAACGTTGCCACAGTATTCTATGTTATGGATGCACCATAGTTTATTTGCCAAGTTCCTTTACACAGCATTTTGATTATTCCTCATCTTGTCAAACAAAGATACTACTAAGATCCAATTAAAATAGCTTGTCTTTGTGAATCTGAGTGAGTGTATCACTAGGATAAATTTCTAGAAGTAGAATTATTGGCTAACAGAGTAGTGCACTCGCTATTTTAATAGACATTGCCAAATTGCCTTTGAAAGAGGTTGTTTATAAACAGTATTTAATGGGCTACTACTGCCACCACAATAGATACATATACCCTCCCAAACCATCCTTAGCTTGAAAGGATCTTGTCCAGATGACATTCTCCTCAAATGTATGCATTCAAGGCAAGCCTATTCAAAATCCCGGAAGATTGTTTTTGCAAAAATAAATGTGTTGATTTTTTTTTTTTTTTTTGAGACGGAGTCTTGCTCTGTCGCCCAGGCTGGAGTGCAGTGGCGCAATCTCGGCTCACTGCAAGCTCCGCCTCCCGGGTTCACGCCATTCTCCTGCCTCAGCCTCCCGAGTAGCTGGGACTACAGGCGCCCACCACTGCGCCCGGCTAATTTTTTCTATTTTTAGTAGAGACGGGGTTTCACCATGGTCTCGATCTCCTGACCTTGTGATCCGCCCGCCTCGGCCTCCCAAAGTGCTGGGATTACAGGCGTGAGCCACCGCGCCCGGCAAATGTGTTGATTCTAACAGGTGTGTAACCACACAAGGAAAGAGGACAGCCAAGATGAGCAGAACAGCAGCCACCGAGGTGCAGGACGGTGCCCTCAGACATTACGCCGGTGATAAAGAAACAACATCAGAAAGACAAGCGAGGTAGTGGTCACCCCGAGGGCCTAGGAATCGTCACACATGTGCGCCAAGACTTCATTTATGACAAAGGTGACCCTGCAGGGTGGCAGGAGTCTTTCCCATAATGCCTTGCCAACTGGATATCCATAGGCAAATAAATGGATCTTCCAATGTTCCTTATCCTCCCCCAAATCACTTCCGGGTAGAGCATAGTCCAACTGTGAAACACCTTTTAGAAGATAACAGGGGAATAACTCTTGGCCTCGTGGCAGAGATAGACGTTTAATAGGAAACAAATATAAAGGGTTAAAAGTTCTTGATTGCACTTAATTAAAATTAGGAATTTGTGGTTATTAAAAAAACATTTTATACTATTACAGTTGGGATTAAGTTAAAAAAACACAACATGTTATACACTTTAGGAGACTGAGGTGGGAGGATCGCTTGAGCCCAGGAGTTGAAGATCACCTGGGGCAACATAGAAAGACCCTGTCTCTACAAAAATGAAAATTTAAAAATTAGCCAGATGTGGTGATACACGCCTGTAGTCCCAACTACTCTGGAGACTGAGGCAGGAGGATGGCTTGAACTCAGGAGATCAAGGCATCATTGAGCTATGATCTTGCCACTGCACCCAGCTTGAATGACAGAATGAAAGCCTGTCTCAAAAAAAAATTAGAACGTAGAGATATAAACCACCCAGAAGGAGAAGCTATCTATACACACGTAACTGGCAAAGGACTCATACCCAGAATGTATTTTTTAAAGTCTGTAAGTCAGTAAGAAATAGACAACCCAATTGAATAGTAAACAGGTGTTGTACAAAAGTTGTCAGTATTATTATAACTTTGTTTTGTGTTTCCACATTTTATTTTCTACATAGTTTAAGAGACAGATACATTTAAATATTTTTTGTTTCTGTTTTTAGACACATGACATATAAAGATATATTTCTGTGACATCAACAACTGAAGGAAGTGGGAATGGAGATGTGAAGGAGTGGAAGGTTTTGTGTTATTGACATTTAACCGCGATAAATTCACGTTAGAGTGTAGCAACTTTATTCTATCAGTCACAAAGAGAATAACTGCAGGGTATACGCAAAAGGAAATGAGAGAGGAATTTAAACATTTCACTACAAAAAATCGACTAAACACAAAAGAAGACAATGCAGAAAAGGAGGGTCCAGCAAAACGATAAAGGACGTAGAAAACACATTTCAGAAGGACAGAGGTGAGCCCCTCCTGCTGCCCCCGTTATCAGTCACCTAAGAAGGGAGGAAGTTCCAACACATGCCACAGTGTGATGCACCTGGAGGAGGTGAGGCAGGTGCAGTGGGATCCCACTCACAGGATGGAGGGAGGGATTGATGAGTGGATGGAGGGATGGACGGATGGATAGATGGATGAATTGATGGCGAGATGGATGGAGGGATGGATGGAAGGATAGATAAAGGGATGGATGGATGGATGGAGGGAGGGAGGGATGGTGAATGGAGGGATGGATAGAGAGATGGATGGAGAGATGGATGGATTGATAGAGGGATAGAGAGATGGATGGAGGGATTGATGGATGGATGGATTCATGGATGGAGGGATTGATGGAGGGATGGATTGATAGAGGGATGGATGGAGGGAGGAATGGATTGATGGATGGAGGGATTGATGGATGGAGAGATGGATGGTGGTGATGGTTGCACAGCAAAAGCAGTGTACTAAGTATCATCAAACTGTACACTTGAAAATGGTTAAGACAGTCAATTTTATGTTATGTGTATTTTACCATGATAAAAAAAATTGGCCCCTAAGCCCCACAATATATTAAGAACAGCAAACATTTAAACCGACTTTCCAGGAACCTCAAAGATGTGTGGACATGCGGCTCACTTGCTTTTGCCCTTGGGCCCAATCGCTGACCTTGCTTTGCTCTTCTTTGCTTCCCAGGGGTGCTGTACTCCCTGGCCTCCTTGTCCTCCATTTCTGGGCAGTTCTCAAGCAGGCAGTTACCGAGGGAACAGGCATGATTACCTGCAGCGGCTAAGAGCAAGCCAAAGGGGGCCAACAGGTTAGCACAGGGGCCCCAGTCAGTAACCGATGCTCCAGAAAGGGGCTGGGACAGACATCTGTGGTCACCAGCAGTGGGCAACTTCCTTGCTGAAGGAGGAGTGACTGTTGGAGGAAAAGTCCCAAAGGCCGAGCCAAGAACCATGTCCTTATGTTGAACTTTGCTCACTGTAATAGTGAAAAGCACATGCCTGGGCGGAGATTTAAAATGCTAATGAGACATGCAATGTATGTACCAGCATGGATAGTGATGGCGTCTGCAGGCCCAGGATCCCACCTACAACATGCTTAGTTCCCGCTCCTTCAGGAATAATCACGTGAGACTCCCATCAAAGGAATTTCCCAGTGCCGGTCTCACCGTCTCGTTCCAGGGCAGCCTTCTCTGACCCAGCTATTGGAGCGCACTTTCGCTTCGCAATAAACTCCTTTGCCCACTCTTACTTTGGACTTGCTCCCAAATTATTTCTTGCACTGATGTCAAGAACCTGAACAGGCCCACCCACAGCATCCGTGGCCAATGGGAGGCCTCAGCAGGACACCGCGAGAGGGACAGGTGGGGAGGCCACAGCCTGGTGCTTTTCTGTCTCGCCCCCTCCAGTGTGTCTGGCTTCTCCGGGAGCGCCTGCCGTTACTGAAGTCCCAGCTTTGCCTCCGTCTTTCTCCCTTCAACCCAAGACAAAGAGCGGCGTGCTGGCTTCCTGCTGTTGCTAAATTCTGGGCTGCTGTACGCCCCCGGGTTTGGCTTCTGTATTCTTCCACCAGTTCTCTGCATTACATAACCTCCCTGTGAAACGTCTCGAGTCAGTTCTGTCTCTCGACTAGACCACGCCTGCAACAGTATCTGTGCTATTGGGACAGGAGGTTCGTGAGAACACAGTGGTGCTGCTGCGCTCCACAGGGCTGCTGCTCACAGGTAAGTGCACAGGAGAGCCGTTGCCACAACCCTCTCAACGTCCAACAGAACTTCGCTGTGCGTGCGGTGATTTATTTTCCTTCTGCACCAACTTAGTTGGCCTTTATGCCACAGAGATGAGCAGCCTAAGACACTAATGAGGCCATGGCTCCAGCAGACCCTGACAGTGAAGCTGTGGTCCCTGGTTAGTGGTCACTGCCTGCCACTTAGGATCTCCCTTCATTCCTCCAGGGAGCCAAGATGAATGTTTGTGCCACAGAGAGACCCACGCTTTTCATGCAACACGGCCCTAAATTCAGGCCCAGTCCCTGGCCTGGGGCTCAGCTGGAGACACAGGAACCTGGTCCTGGCTGCAGGAAGCACCGCCCGTGGGTCCAGGGAGGGGTGTTGTGTTCGTCACTGTATTTCAAGGGCTACGAAGGTGTCGCCGTCAGTCATTCTGCTATTTGTGACTTCACCCTATGTACTAACGTTAGAATGCCACTTCTGAAAAGGATGTGACTCACTCCATTAAAAAAAAAAAAAAACAGTAAAGTTTTTTCTTTACGGAGCCTGCTGCCTGAGGGAACCCTGTACAGTTCTGGGGTCAAGAGTGGAGCCTCAGGCCAAGTGATTAGGAACAGGAAGAGATTCTGGGCAGAAATGATTGACGCATTTATAAAGGAGATTCTATTCGTTCCATGTCTGGAGGATGAAAATGCAGAATGTCAACTCACACAGAGCATACACTCTGTGCCTGCCCTGTTCAGGTTAAATCCACACCAAAGCTCATTCTGCAAAAAACAAAATGGAGACACAGAGTGAATAATGAGCTCCCTGCACCCCACGCTCCGTAAACCCCGACACTATCCCTCTCACTCCCAAGTCCGTGCCGCGAGCACTACCTGACCCTGCCTGACCCTGCCGTAGAAGCAGGACTCCGGGCTGTTAATTTCTAGTAGGAAATTCAACAGCTCATCAAACTCATGGTTGCCTTGGCCTGGCCAGAAGAGACTCTTCTCCCCCAGAAGAAAGAGTGAAGGGTTATCAGATTCTAAGAGTCTTGGGAGGTCGCTTTGTTCAGGAAGTCACCTCCTGCATGGGGGTCCCTCCTCCCTCATCTATTCCTGGAACCCCAGGTTGGCTAGGGGCCCAAGGGGGCTTCGCTTGAGGTAAGGAGACCTCCCCAACACTGTTTTTTTTGGGGTGGGCCACACCCTTCTGGGGCCACATTGGAGCCCGACTGTCTGCTTCCCTCTGAAGGGCCCCGGTTCTCACTGTTTACGGCGAAGGAGACCTGTGAGCCAAGGGAGGCTCCCCGCTGTGACTAGGCTTCCGTGGCCAACAACCCAGGTCCTTGTCACAGACGCTGGCATTTTGTTGTCCTGCTGGTTTGATGCCGGCATCCATTGGACAAATCAATGGTCAAAGGGAGGCAGGGAGTAGAGAGAGGGCACCGTGCATTCTGCAAGTGATTCCAGAGCCCCAAAGACAGCCGGTTCCATTCAAACAAACAACTCACTTGCTGATGTCCAGGTGAGTTGTCTAGGCGGCGTTGCAAAAGTTCCCCAAACCTTGTGTATGTGCACATTTGGAGCCTGCGAGTGCATCTGCTCCAACGTTTAGCCAAGATGGGAACATGGGGCTGAACCTCCACCTCC
This sequence comes from Theropithecus gelada, assembly GCF_003255815.1. Classification (NCBI taxonomy): domain Eukaryota; kingdom Metazoa; phylum Chordata; class Mammalia; order Primates; family Cercopithecidae; genus Theropithecus; species Theropithecus gelada. Next base: position 90,495,583 of record NC_037679.1, on the reverse strand, counting down.
CCTCCCAGCCACGTTTTCAGCTTCCACACAGGTTCCTGGGCGGAGGGGCCAATTCTACCGAACTCAGGCCCAGGAGAACTGCCCGGGGCATGTTGTTAGAACAGAAATCCTGCAGGTGCTGCCCCAACTCATTCCGTCCAGGCCTGCCAAGGTTAGTGCCCTGGAAAGAAGAACTCAGCTCCAGGCCCGGCCCCACTAGAGAGAGGCCAGGACACTCCAGGACAGTGCTGGGGAGGGCAGGAGCTGGGGCTCCGGTGAGGTGGGTTCCAGGCTGAGGGAAGGAGTCCTGGAGGGAATCAGGTGAGGAGAGGAGGAGACCACGAATGGAGAGCAGGTGTCTTCGGAGGACCTGGGGTCACCGATGGCTTGCACTGTGCTGGGACTCCGGAGCCTGGCAGGACTGCCTCTGGGGTCCGGGGGAGCCTGACCCTTCCCAGGATCTCAGGATCTGGGCCATCCATGGAGAGGACAAAGACAGGGACCCACTGCTCACCCAGAGATGTGGGATTGAGGAAGGGGCTGTCAGCTCGTGGACACCTCCCTGCTTCTCACACCGGCTCCACTGAGCCCCCAGATCCTTCCTGCACTGCCATGGGCCCTGCAGGCATCTTCCCTGGCCAGGAGACCCTCAGCAGTGAGTCCACTTCTCAGAGCAAATGTCCAGGTACCCCCTGTGTGGTGACTGCCAGCCTCCCTGTCCCCTGAGCACCCAGGTGGGTGCTCCGAGTCCAGAGTCCTGTCCATGCCCCTTCCTCTGTTCCCATCTCTCACCACCTGGGCCAGGGCCTTAGTGAGGGACCCTGCAGGCAGGCCCTTGGGACACGCACCAGGGGTGAGGTGGGTCCAGCTGCCAGCAGTTGCACCCCAGGGCTCCTGGCTGTGGTGAGGGTCTGGTCTAGCCACCACCAGCTCCCAGGGTGCCTGCTCTGACCCTGGCTGAGTTCAGGAAGGGGCCTCTTCCAGGTCCTCCCCTAGAAGGGGTGGGCACCTTCCCATTTCAACAGTCCTGAGAGGGCACCTTTTCCTTCTTTGCACACTTGCTGGTGGCAGCCTAGGCCCCATGTGCCCTGACAGGCCATGCTGTCACTCCAGGGCCTGTCCCCTCTGTGTTCAGTCAGTGGCCACGTCTTGCTGTCCACGCTGCACACAGGACCCCAGGCTTTTGCTGCTCTGTGTCTCCCCAGCCTCATCCCCAGCCCCAACCTCAAAGGCCTCACACTTGGGAACCTTGAGGGCTGAGCCTCCAACCTCTCTGGGTCCTCTGCCTGGCCGGGGGGTCGCCTTTGCCACAGGGACGCATGGCCCAGAGCAGTCTCTCCCTGGTGGGCTGGCCTCCTGCCCCAGAAAGCAGGCCAGACCCATGGCTTGAGATAGGACACTTTCCAAAACTAAATTCCTCTGCCAGCGGCGTCTCACTCAGACAGTGAGCTCTCGTAATTGCTCGTTTTGGGATCTGATATTTCCTTGACAAGAGCCTGTGGATATAATGTTAATAGAAAAAAACTGTATTTGGTATTTTTGTGCTCTTCCCTGCCAAAGGCTCTGAGCCTCGGCGTTTATTGGTTTCCTGCGGCAGATGCATTTTGCATTTCCTCCTTATTACTGGGCTTAGTGGAACCCGAGCTGTTTGAGGAGGCAGAGATTATCATTTTCCACCTCCGTGCTGGGCAGTTCATCAACAGGGTGCAAATGACAGAGGCTGGATGGGGAGTGGCAGACTCGGAGGCAGAGGGCAGGCCGGAGACCAAGTGAGGGAGCCCAGTGGCCATCAGAGCCAGCGTGAACAGGAGCTGGGGGTCACAGCTCTGTGGTTCCAGCCAATCACCACCAGGGTCCAGAGTTGCCAAAACTTCCATTTGTTCAAGAGCATCTTGGCGCCGCATTCCCAGTTGAGGCCCCTGAAGTCTGCAGGTGACCCTCAGTGGGACCCGCTGCCCTCCAGGCCCTGTCCAGCTCCCCCAACCCCACTCCACTCGCCCTAAGATGACTGGGGCCCTCCATCTGTCCAGGCTCCCTTCCCTGCTGTTTTAAAGCTGGGCTCCCAGTGGAGTCTCCCCTGGGGCACAGAGCGGGCTGGAGAAAGAGGCTGAGGTCAGGGCGTTTATTCCTCATGCGCTCCCTGCATGGGGCTGCACTGCTGGCAAGAGCTGGGACCCTCAGTCTCCAGGCCCAGCTTCTGTGGAGCGCCCCGCATGGCCTCCCTGGGACCCCCAGTCTCCAGGGTCCAGCTTCTGTGGAGCGCCCCGCATGGCCTCCCTGGGACCCCCAGTCTCCAGGGTCCAGCTTCTGTGGAGTGCCCCGCATGGCCTCCCTGGGACCCCGCAGCATGGCTCCTGCCCTGCTCCTCAGGCCAGAGGTGGGTTCCACGCCACATTTGCTTGCCTAGCCAGCGCCTCTGCAAGGCACCCTTCTGTGAAGGGTTGAGTGAACTCTGGTTCCTGCCAGGGCCCCGGCGGATGGAGCCTGGAATGAAAACAAAGATACCACAAGCCTCTGAACCCTCCCCATCCCCATGAGAAAACAGCCTCCCACTCAATTCACTCAAACAAACAGCCTCTGTGCCTGGGCTGACCCTGCTTTTGAACCCAGCCCAAGGTCAGGCAGCTCCCCCTTCCCTGTTTCTCATGTCTGGGACGTGGCTTGAGAGCTGTGGCCTGTCCTGGGGCTGGCGGGGGTCAGCCAGGGCTGAAGTGTCACAGATGGTGATGACTGGGGTACTGGGAGTAGTTGACCCCGGGAGAGGCTGGTCCTGGGAACTATGTCAAGGAGGATGGTGGCCATCAGGGAGCACGTGAGGGAGAAGAGGAGGCGCCTTCTCCAGAGGAGGGAAGCTTGGTGCAGGCAGCTCTCCATTCCCTTGGAGCTTGGGCTGGGCTGTGACCCTCCGGGTGGGAAAGAAGCAGCCACCTGGGGAGACTCCAGCTCAGGGCAGGGGCGTCTGCCCAGCCAGCCACTGCCTGTGGGCCTTGTTCATAGGAGACATTGTGGTGCAGCCAGCACATGTGCTGGACTGCTCTTCTCTGGGGGCCAGGAGAGCCCAGGTGGATGTCATGGTCCTAGACAGCCCTGCTCAGCTGAGAGGGACACCTGCCACCCAGGAGCAGGGGGGTTCTCTTCCTCGACACGGAACCTACACATGGCTTCGCTGGTTGTGAAAGTGACACAAGCTTCCTGTGAAAGAAAAGCAAGAAAGGAAGCAGTGCGAAGGCATTTCCATGAAGTGGAAGGCGTGTTCAGGTCAGCGTGTCCCTCCATGCCCCACACTTCAGGCATTCCGTTCATGGTTTTACAGCTTTAACATTTCCTACATATTAATGCTATGTTTGTATTTTGAAACAAAATGGATCCTAATACACAAAAGGTCCTCTTTAAAATTACTTAACATTGTGGTGTGCGCATTTTCGCAGTGACTGTGGACCTACTGTGTGGCATTTCACTGTGTAGGTTCCCACCCCTGGCCCTGTAAAGGGGCTGGGTCTGTTGTCACTGCTCCTCCAGCATAAAGCTTCGAACAGTGCTGATCAAATTTCCCTGATCAGGGAGTGGGGGAGAGGTGGAGGCAGGGACAGCTCCCACAGGGATGTGAGGGTAGGGGCAGTGCGCAGACGGAGTGACTCAGGGCTGGCGATCTTAGTGGGAGCAGCTAAGCCCTGCATGCTTCGGGGGTGTGGCCCCAGTCACAGGTCCTGTGAGTCTGTCCTTGTAGGGCATTTCTTCATGGAGCAAACATCTCCAAATGTGAAAGCCTTTTGGCACATTTCACCAAACTGCCCCCAGAAGCTTCGAACAGTAGACACTTACCAGCCCCGAGAGGGGTCCTGAGACTCCATCCCCCAGACCCTCATTGGCATCAGCTATTGCAGTTAGTTTCAGTCTTTTCTGACCCAATGAACATGAAGTATTTTCATTTTGTTTGCGTATCTTGGATAGTTAGTGATGTTGTTTCCATTGCGGCTCTATTGTTTTTGTGTGTCTTCTTTCTCGAACTTTTTATTCATGCCAATCCTTTGTATACAGATATCTTTTTTCATATTGATTTGAATATGCTCTTTACATATTAAGGATACAAACTTGTTGTTTGTCATGTCTTCAAATGCTTTCCTCCAACTCACTTGCCTTACAAAGTCATGATGATGCATTCTGCATTCAGAGACTTTAAAATCTGTGCAATTCCATAACCTATCTTTTGCTTATTTTCCATGGACATTACACCTAAGTTCTTTCTTACCTTCAAGATTTTAGATTATTTTTCTACATTTCCCTCAAAATCAAACAAAATTTACAACAAAATTAAAGCAATAACTTAAAAATTATTTTAAGTGGCAGAAAAATGAATACATTCTAGTAGAAATTTCAAAGAATTTGCCAAAGCCTGTGTATTTGAGGACCTGCCATTTGCCGGGCCCTGTGATCAAGGCTGGGAATGTAATGAAAAATTCTGCTTTCTTAGAGCTCATAGCTAGGAGGCATCCACAAATTATCACATGGATAGGTATAAAACTAGCCCTGGGAACAGAAAATCCCACAGAGAACAGTGGAGAATCACCCCCTGAGAATTCTCAAATTTTCACAGAGATTAATGTAAATGACCGCTGAGATAAATGTTGTGAAGATGAAGTGTATGAGCAGTGGTGGCCTGTGCAGGTGCCCACGGCACTCCCTGTTTAAGCTTCCCCAGAGGGAGTGATGTTGAGCTGTGATTTTGCATGAGTGGAGGTTCACTCATTTAAATGAGTGATTTTAAATAAGTGGAAGCACTGAGATCATGAGGAGGGAGAGGTCATGAGGAGGAAGGGAGGAGAGTTCACATGCCAGTTCAAGGACACCTCCCAGCTCGCTCCGCTCCCTCCTGCTCTGCTCCCTCCTAGTCTCATTGTCTGGAGGTAGCTACAGTTGGAATCTGGTGTGTATCCTTCTAAAACATCTCATGTATACCTCTAAACATAAATTTATAATGTTAATAATGGAAAAATAGAGTGACTGTGTGTATATATTTATGTTTGCTGTCTGCTTATGAAAAATTTCAAAAATGTACAGAAAGGTAGAGGATACATAAAACTCTCACATACCCATTGGCCGACATCAACAACCACAAACATTTTACCTCCCCCAGAGTCAGAGTCCCACAGGTAACAAGTGACTCTAAATGGGACAGGGAAGAGGTGTATGCAGGAATGGCTCCCACTGGCGTGGGTGGGTGGAGGAAGTCTGCAGGGCCAGTGCAGCATTTCAGGGCTGGGATCTTAGCAGGGTCTCAGCAGTGTAGCTAAGATCACTGTGTCTCCATGGCCGGGGCGGGTGGTTACTCACCCAGCGGGGCAGCAGCTAGCTCTGCATGAGGGGCTGCCAGAAAAGAACCGTAGCTCACCGAGCAGGGGTAGGGGAGCAGGTGTTCTGAGCACAGCCCCTCATCTCTGGTTGAGCCAAAGGTCTCCAGAGGACACAGAGTCCCTTTACTACTGGATATTAGGGTCAACCTCCAGGCACAGGACTGGGTAGAGAGCACTGAAAGAGATGTATGTGGAGGGAAAGGGAGGCTTGCAGCACGGTTGAGTGCTTTAAAGCAAATCGCACACCCCATGTCCTCACATTCCTAAATCCTTCAATAGTCATCCGAATAGGGAATCTCTTCTTCCATGACTACCGTTCGACACTCATGCTTTGCAAAACAAACAACTCCTTCATTTAATCAAACACTGCAGTGGGCTCAGGGTTTGTGTCCCCACAAAATGCGTATGTCGAAACCTAATCACCACATAATGGATTAGGAGGGGAGGCCTTTGGGAGGTGATTAGGTCCTGAGGATGGAGCCCTCATGAATGGATTAGTGCCCGTATACATGGGCTCCAGAGAGCTGCCTCGCTGCTTCCACCATGTGAGGATGCAGCAAGAAGACCACCACCTACGAACCAAGAAGTGGGCCTTGTGAGACGCTGAATCTGCAGGAGCCTTGATTTTGGACTCACTAGATTGTGAGAAATAAATGTTTATAAGCCACCCTGTCTAAGGCATTTTGTTACAGCAGCTTGAACTGACTAAGACAAACACTTAGTCTATACTCAAATTCCCTTTGCCAGAGGTGTTTGAAACAGAGCGACTCCATCTTGAACAGGGACTGAGTAAAATGAGGCTGAGACCCTCTGGGCCACATTTCCAGGAAGCTATGCATTCTTACTCACAGGATGAGGCAGGAGGTGGACAGAATTGGTATCACAAGATACAGGTCAAAAAGGCCCTGCTGATAAAACAGGATGTGGTAAAGAAGCCAGCCAGAACTCACCAAATCCAAGATGGCGATGAAAGTGACCTCTGGTGGTCCTCACTGCTTGTTAAATGCTAATTATAATACATCAGGTGCTAAAAGTCATTCCCACCAGCGTCATGACAGTCTACAAATGCAACATTACCCTATATGGTCTAAAAGGGGCAGAAACCCTCAGTTCTGGGAAATCCCCATCCCTTTCCCAGAAAAATCATGAATATTCCATCCCTTGTTTAGCATATAATGAAGAAATAACCACAAAAATAGGCAACTAGCAGCCCTTGGTGCTGCTCGGTCTATGGAGTAGCCATTCTTTTGTTTCTTTACTTCGTTCATAAACTTGCTTTCATTTTACTCTATGAACTTGCCTGGAATTCTTTCTTGTGTGAGGTCCAAGAACCCTCTTTTGGGGTCTGGATCAGGGGCCCTTTCCGGTCATATCTTGATTATGGAAAAAAACTGAATTTTAGTAGCTGATTTATTTGAATCCAGATCCAAGCAAATTCTATATGTCGTGTCAGAAAGCTCTATCTGTTAAGTCTCTTGAAATCTAGAATTGTCTCTTTCTGCCCCCACCTCCAGCTCCATTTCACAGATCTCCTACCTCATGCTGGCTTTTTGAGGAAAGCAAGTCCCATTAGATGTTCACATTAGGATCTGCCCGATGGCTTCCGGGGCTGTTTAACTTGTTTCCCTGCCTCACAGGTTGCTGCAGGCTTGAAATTAAATGCCAGGGCTGATGAGATCCAGGTTTGCTCTGTGCACGGATACATGGTAGGTGAAGCTGTATTCTTTGTACTGCAGCATATCAGGAGACACATAATGATTAAACCTCACCTTTTATGATGCTGAGACTGATCAGTGAATTCAGATGGCAACAATGATTCATTCATTGCAAGTTTCTCTATCAATCTTCCACTTAAGAGTTTTACCATCTATTGATGACATTAACCTAGTCAATTTTTAATAAGATGTTGGAACTTCTAATTCTCTTCCTCCTCCTGAAATTATTTGCTTGAGTGCTTCTGTTTAGAAGAGCCATCCCTTATCCACTAAGGCTATGATTTATCATGAAATACAATTAATACCAGGAAGCCAGGATAAATGCTTAGTTTTCCACTTTATTTATCAATTTTCAGCATAATGGACTGGCATCCTAGCAACCTCCAGAAGCGTGCAATAAGTTTTATTGTATATATCTCGTCTGTACCACCCCTTATACACATTCTTTTACTCATAGCTTGTTTTTAATTGAAGTGAATCTCACATCACATAAAATTAATCCTTTTAAAGTGTGCAATTCAGTGCCATTCAGTACATTCACACTGTTGTGCAACAGCCACCTCCAAAACATTTTCATCCCTTTTGTCCTCCCTCCTCCACAGCCCATGGCAGCCACTTATCTGCTGTCTCTGGATTTAACTATTCTGGATATTTTTAACATAAATGAAATCATGCAATATATGATCTTTTGTTCCTGGCTTCTTTCACTTAGGGATATTCTGAAGACCCATCCATGCTGTCACATGTGTGAGTGCTTCATTCCTTGTTAAAGCTGAAAAATGTTCCATTGCATGGACAGACCACATTTTGTTTATTCATTGATTGGCCATTTGTGCCGTTTCCAACTTCTGGCTGTTGTGAATAGTGCTGTTAGGAACATTCATCTACAAGTATCTGTTCTTTTGGGTATAGACTTAGGGGTGGAATTTCTGGTTCACACGGTAATTCTATGTTTAACTTTTTGAGGAAGTGCTGAACCGTTTTCCACAGGGCCATTTTACATACACATTGTACATACGGTGATGCGTGAGAATTCTGCTTCTCCCACATCCTGACCCACTTCTTACCTTTGTCGCTATTATTATTACTGCTATGCTACCATCCTACGGGGTGTGATGTGCTTCCTCACTGAGGTTTTGATTTGCATTTCCCTAATGACCCCAGATGTTATAATCATCTTTTCATGTGCTTGCCAGCCATCTATATATCTTCTTTGGGGAAATATCCAAGTTGTTTGCCTGTTTTTAAATTCTATTTTAATTGGGTTGTCTTTTTGTTATTAAGTTGTATCAGTTCTTTGTACATTTTGACTTCTAGGTCCTTAGCAGTTATATAAACCGGAAATATTTTCTCTTATTCTGTAGGTTGCCTTTTCATTTTGTTGACAGTGTTCTTTGATACACAAAAGTTTAATTTTGCTAAAGTCAACTTTATCTATTTTTTTCTTTTGTTGCTTATGCAATTGGTGTCAAAGCTAAAAGTCCATTACCAAATCCAAAGTCATGAAGTCATTATCCCTTTCTTCTAAGAGTTTTATACTTTTAGTTCTTACATTTAGGTCTTTGATCCACTTTGTGTTAATTTTTGTATATGGAGTGGGATAGGTCTAATCTCATTCTTTGCAGGTGATTATCTTGTTTTCCCAGCAACATTTGTTGAAGAGATTATTCTCACCCTGTTGAATCCTCTTTGCACCCTTGTCAGTCATTTGACTGTGGATGCACAGGCCTGTTTCTGGACTCTCTATTGCATCAGTCTATCCTTATGCCAGAACCACACTGTTTTGATGACTGCAGCACGGTAATATGTTTTGAAATGAAAAAAAAAAGTGAGTCCTCCAAACTGGTTAGTTTTAAAGATTATTTTAGTTATTTGCCATAACTTGCAATTCATATGAATTCTAATATCTGATTTGCCATTTCTACAAAAAAAGGAAAAAAAGAGAAAAAAAGAAAAAAATCCACTGAGATTGTGATTCAGAAATAGCTCTGAATCTGTAGATTGCTTTGGGAAGTTTTGATGTCTTAACAATATTAAATCTTCTAAGACATTAACACAGGGTGTGTTTCCATTTATTTAGGTCTTCTTTAATTTATCTCATTAATTTTTTTTTTTCAGAGTGCAAATCTTACACCTCCTCAATTAAATTTATTCCTAGTTATTTTATTCTTTTTAGTGTCATTGTGAATTGAATTGTTTTCTTAATTTCATTTTAGGATTTTTCATTGCTAGTGTGTAAGAATACAATGGAGTTTTGTGTGTTGATTTTGTATCTTGCAACTGTATTAAATTCTATTATGTTTAGTAGTTTTTTTGTGTGTGAATTCTTTAGGATTTTCTATGTACAAGATCAAGCCATCTAGGAATATAGTTCTACATCTTCATTTCCAATTTGTATGTCTTTTATTTTGTTTTCTTGATTAATTGTTATGATTAGAAATTTCAGCACAATGTTGAATGGAGGTGGCAAAAGTGGGCATGCTTTGTTCTTGAATTTAGCTGGGAAGGCTTCAGTCCTTCCACATTGAGTGCAATGTTAGCAGTAAGTTTTTCCTAAATGCTTTTTGTTATGTTGAATAAGTTGCCTTCCATTTCTTGTTTGTCGAGTTGGTTTTTTGTTTGGTTGGCTTTTGTTTTGTTTTTTAAATCATAAGAGGCTGTTGAGTTTTGTCAAATGCTTTTTCTACATTAATTGAGACAATTGTAATATTTTCCTTAATTCTACTAATTTTTTGTGTTACATTAAATAATTGTTGTATGTTTAACCATCCTTGTGTTCCTGGGATAAATCCCACTTGGTTGGTTATGTTGTATAATTATTTTACCATGCTGCTGTATTACATTTTCTAGTATTTTGTCAAGGATTTAATAATCATAAGGGATACTAATCTGTAATTTTTTCTTGTGATGTCTGCCTTTGGTATCAGGATAATGCTGGTCTCATAAAATAAGTTAGGAAGTATTTCTTCCTCTCTTTTTTTTTTTGGAAGAGTTTGATAATTTTGGGTGTTTGTTTAAATGTTTGTGCTGTTTACCAGCAAAGCCGCCTTGTCCTCTAGTCTTCTTTGGTGGGAGGTTCTGATTATAATTCAGTCTCTTTCTTTGTTATAAGTCTGTTCAAATTTCTATTTCTCCTTGAGTCAGTTATTGTAGTTTGTGTTTTACCAGGAATTTGTTTCACCTAAACTTCTGAATTTGTTGGCATACAATTGCTCATAGTATTCTCTTATAATCCTTTTATTTCTGTAAGGTAGGTAATAATGGCCACATATTCATTTCTGACTCTGTGTCATGGCTTTTGATGTACCCTGAGTCTTCTAATCCATTGCAGTCATTATACTGGTTGAGTTGTGTTAACACATCCCTGTTCAGCAAGAGCATCAGGCTGGCTCCTATGTCTGGGCGACACCACTTCATGAGTCCATGGCAGCATCTTTGATCTGCAAGACACCGAGATGGCCCAGTGTACTAGTCCATTCTCACACTGCTATAAAGACATACCTGATGCTCGGTAATTTATAAAGAAAAGAGATTTAATTGTCTCATGGTTCTGCAGGCTATACAGGCTTCTGGTTCTAGGGAGGCCATAGGAAACTTACACTCATGGCAGGAAGCGAATGGGAAACAGGCACAGTTTTCACATGGCCAGCAGGAGAGAGAGAGAGAGAGAGAGAGCAAAGGGGGAGGTGTTACACGCTTTTCAAACAACCAGATCTCATGAGAACTTTATCACAAGACAGCACTAGGGGGAAGGTGCGAAACCATTAGAAACCACCTCCGTGATCCAATAACCTCCCACCAGGCCCCACCTCCAACACTAGGGATTAACAATTCAACATGAGATTTGGGTGGGAACACAGGGCCATACCATATCACCCAGGTATATCTTGAATATTTCCTACTAAGGACCTGGAATCAGTTATTCAAATGGTTCAGGATCCTCCAGACCTATATCTTATGTGTCTATAATTCCCTTGACCTGGAGTGCTCTCCTGTGCCCATTTTTGGTACAGTTCATATTTATTCTTCAGGTCTTCATTTAGATGTCCTTCTTGGATGCCTCCCTTGTGCCCCCACAGACTTTATCCAGCCCCTCTTGACAGTATTTTGCCTTGGTGGTATTGTTTTCAGCGATTGGCCAGTATTTGTTTAGAATCTGGGCCTGCTAATATTAAGGGTGATTTGAGCCTGGGGCTTTCAGGGGATGCCACGTGGAGCCCAGCAATGACTGCAGCAGAGCAGAAAGCAGAGCCCCCAGGGCAGAGACTGAGGTCTTGATGACACTGCTGGGCCCTGGTGCTGGCTGTTAGCACTCCTGAGGCCTTCCCCGCAATGCTGGCAAACAATTACAACAAAACAACTTTCGGTTTAAGCCATCAAGAACCAGGTTTTAGTCGCTTGCAACCAAAAGCCCTTAGTTATAAAATATCTTCTCCAAACTTTTTAGAATTGTCTCTTCACTGCCTGTCACCATGGCAACCCACAGTTATAATGAGATAGTTTCATGAATAATGGAGGTGAAGAGGTGGCCTATGGTGTTTGTCTCACCCAAGCTTTATCTCATTTATTGCTTCAAGATTAGATTCTCCAGCTGTCATAGGCTTCTAGATGCTCAAAGTATCTGGAATGATTGGATGTTACTCTGAAGCAGTAGACCTCATCAGGGGCAATTTAAATTATATGCGCAGGAGCAGTACAGGAGGAAGCAGATGCATTCCACAGCTGTAATCTGGGAATTTCGGCCCCAGCCCAGAGAGACTGTGGTGGAGAGGAGGGGTCAAGGGGAGCGAATGAATTATAATCTTCTCTTCCTCCAGTCACGCCGGCTGGTCACCACAGTTCTCACTGACTGGTTCTTTTAATATTTTTTTTTCTACTTTTCAAAAAGAAATGGTATTTGCACCCAATTTAATGAGTTCCATAGCTACAAAAATGATATTCTCCCTCTTTCCTCCACTGTCCCTCCCCAGAGACCACCTTTCATTCTTTTAGTCATCTCTCGTGTTGTCTGTCTTCCCATCTCCAAATGAGACGCCTGTGCTTCCACTTCCTGATGCTTCCACATGAGGCACCACCTTCGACAGGGGAGGTTGGGACCTGCTTCTCCTCCGCCTGCTCCGCCCACAGGCACCCCCGTCCACCCCTGCCACTGGGATTCCCTCAAATCGAGACTGGCTGCTGACATCACCGAGCCCACCTGAGCCCCGTTCACCGTGGAGCCGACGGAGACCACGGGACTTTCCTCACCTGGATATTTCACTTTTCCCTCAAATCAGTAGCTTAAAAGAACTGCTTTGTTATCATTAATTCAACCCCAATTCTCCATAAATTGATGAAGTCAGTTTTCAGCACCTTCGCTGGGATCAGCAGTGCTGACCGTTTCCCCTTCCCGCGTCCTCTGTCCTGTGCCCGTCTGGGCCCGCTCTCCCCATGCCTGCAGCTCACTGTGCTCTGTGCTTTTCCGTCATTCTGGGTGGCCTTCGCTTCTTTCCCCAGATGGACCTCCCGGTTCCTGGAAGCCTCCCTCCACCTTAGAATCAGCGTCCCTGATGGCAGCCCTGGGCCTGCTGGGTTTGGATTTCAGGGACAAGCTGGGCCTGCACCCCTCCAAGTGGAGCAGCTGTCCATGCTGCCACCAGCCTGGGTGAGGACATCACCCTCACAGCGTCAGTGACTTGGTCTGGAGAGCCGTGTGTCCACTGCTGACCTGGGCCTCCCAGGAGAAGCTGCCCTATGCAGTCCTGAGGTCTGTGCTATTGCCTGGGACTGCAGGTGGAGCCATCTGCACCAGAGATGGGAGCGCGGCTGCCCTGTGACGGACGTGCAGCAGAGAGCTGCAGAGAAGGCCCCTCTGTGTCACGAGTGTGGGCTCCTGCAAAGCCAGTCCCGGGCTTCCCCAGACATCAGGTGGGTGAAGCTCGCAGCGGCCCTTACTTCCAAAGCTGTCCTCAAAGAGTGCGTCCACGGCCTGCGGACCAGTGACAGCCAAGGGAGGACACTATGTTCCTGGCCACCTTCTCGACCCCTTCCAAAGTCCGCCTGACCTCACTCTTGTATGTCAGCATCTCCCTGCCTGGCAAATGAGAGAAGACATTGATAGAAGAGTTGCATTAATAATTGTCCTTTTCCCGGCAGCTTTTAAAACATATTTTTCCCTCCATGAAAGCTTTAAGATAAATGGCACGTCGACCGTGCTGGCTCCCACTCCGGGGCTCTCTGTTAGGAGCGGGGCTGTTTATCAACTGCCAGTCATCCTGGCCCGGCACAGCGGGGAACAGAGGCCGCTCCCCCACGATGTGCTCTGCCCAGGCTGCTCCCTTTCAGCTCAGAACGATGGAACGTGTGTTTCTGCCCCGCGTCAGGTGTGGGCTCCCTTCATTCCTACCAGCTTAGTTTCCCAGTAGCTGGGAAATACAATTTATTGTAAACCTTGCATTATTTTGTGGATAACTAACTGGAATCATGAGCAATTCATTTCCAGAGAATACGCAGGCCTTCCCAAGGCTTCCAAACGTGCATAAAAACCAATACCAGTGGTTCTTCATCAACCTACCTGCATCTCCCCTAAACCTGTTTCCTCCTCTGCAGATAATATCAGAAGACCAATTCTTTCTCCCTCTGTGTGTGTGTCTCTCCCCAGAGCCAAACCATTTGCAAATCCTGTCATCTCCAGCTCCAAGACACATCTGGAAAAAATGTCCCCTCGTCCATCTCCACTGCCACCGCTGTAGTCTGAGCTACAGTCATTTCCTGCTTGGACCAATGCCATAGACTGCAAACTCATTTCCTTCCATTCCCACCTCTCTCTGCAGTGCAGCCTGGGAGGCCTCTTGTGGGCGGAGCATGTTGCACACTGTCTTGCCTCCCCACATTACTAGTGGCCAGGGCACTTAGCAAAAGCTAGGCCCTTTCCCCTGCCTGTAAGGCACACGGGGCCTGGCCCCTGCTGACCTCCTGCAGCTCTGGCCTCCTCTCCTTGCCCTCAGCCTCCTTTCTGCTCTTCACGGGACCACACTGGTTTCTGCTGCATGACCTTTCCCTGGTGATGCCCCTGCCTAGTATGTACCTGCCCTAGTTTGCATGCCATTGGCTCCTTGTTGGTGCCAATGTCACACCCTCCAGGAGATCTTTCCTGGCTACCTCAGCTCATAATGACCTCTCCCTAGCCACACTGTCACATGGTCCGTTCTGTTTCATCGATGGCCCTTTTGACAACCAAGGATTATGCTATTCATTTTCTCACACACTTGTAAGTCTCTCCACTGGACCAGAACATAAGTTCCATGAGAGCAGAGCCATGGCTTTCCTGGGGCTGTGTCCCAAGCACCCAGGACAGAGCCTGGTATATGGGGGTGCTTAATAACCAAATGTTGAATGAAGTCACCCAATCTCCCCGTTCAGTGGCTATTGTGAGTTCAGACAAAGGAAGAAGCCTTACATGAGGCTTATAGGGTTGAGGTCACACATAATTGAGATTCTGAACTTGCATAGAATTCCAGCACTTCAGGAGTTTGAGAGCAGATCTGCACATATGCAGGGATGAACAGGGTGACCCCAAGGACTAAGCTCTCAGACTCCTCAGCAGGGGCAGGATGGGGACAGGGGTTGTGGCTTGGAAACTGCACATTGTGGTTGGAGGGCTGTCAGCTGATCACTCGTCCCATCTGGAACCCCCCAGCGTTTCTCTCTGCATTTCCCTTCCAGCTGCTGCCTCCTGCACCCTTATTGCTTATGCAGCAGCATTTACAAGTGAGTCACCCTGAGTGGTTGCTGCAGTGGCAGGGGCAGGTGAGTGACCCCAAGTGGTTGCTGCAGTGGCCAGGGGCAGGTGAGTCACCCCGAGTGGTTGCTGCAGTGGCCAGGGGCAGGTGAGTCACCCCGAGTGGTTGCTGCAGTGGCAGGGGCAGGTGAGTCACCCCGAGTGGTTGCTGCAGTGGCAGGGGCAGGTCAGTGACCCTGAGTTGCTGCTGCAAGGTGACAAGTGTAGAGGATGGTCTTCAGTGATTGGATGGTCTTCAGTGATTGATTGGATGGTCTTCAGTGATTGGTTGGATGGTCTTTAGTGATTGGATGGTCTTCAGTGATTTGGATGGTCTTCAGTGATTGGATGGTCTTCAGTGATTTGGATGGTCTTCAGTGATTGGATGGTCTTCAGTGATTGGTTGGATGGTCTTCTTCAGTGATTGGATGGTCTTCAGTGATTGGTTGGATGGTCTTCAGTGATTGGATGGTCTTCAGTGATTGGTTGGATGGTCTTCAGTGATTGGATGGTCTTCAGTGATTTGGATGGTCTTCAGTGATTGGATGGTCTTCAGTGATTGCTACAGAGGAGAGGGCACTTCACTATCTAGCTTTCAGAACATGAGCCTCAAGTTTCTTTTGCCTTGTTTCCTCTTCAGGGAAAACAGACAGAGATGGAGAAGGAGATTCCTGAGGTCATCAAGAAACACCTTGATCCAGCTTTGCTTGGAATGTTGGGGCCGATGAGCAGCAGATATGTGGCCTTTCCTGTGTTGGCCACTGGGAGCTGGGTTTCTGCCATTTGCAGAAAGAGGTTCCTGACATGCAGGCCCCAGCCCAGGCTGAGCTTGGCACACATGACCTCCCTTCCTGTCTGCCCACCTCACTGGGGCTTGCTGCTGTGGAGCTCCAGGGGGGCCCCTTCCCTGCTGGATGGAGCAGGGAGAAAGAATAGCTTTATGGCCAATACTCCTTCACCATATTGCTTTGAGGATACTCTAGCTGGCACTGAGAACATGAGCTGTGGGGTCCCGATTCTATTCGTCAGTAGGTGTGTGACCCAGGGCAAGTTTAACCTCTCTAAATTTAAATTTCTTCACTCTGAAGTGGGAAAATAATAGTCTCCAGGTCTGCAGGTTGTTTTGAGGCTTAGGCAATGCTGTATATGAAAGCATTTAGCACAATGTTTTGCACATATTAAATACTCAACACATGGTGTCTGTGTCAGTGAGCAGTTTCTCTCTTTAAACAACTGCACACATTCATACAACACATAATGGCTCAAATTCAGTAGAAGTTTATGTCTTGCCTTTACGGCAATCCAAGTGGTTCTCAGACAGGTAACTCTCTTCCATGGTGTATTTCTGAGACCCAAGCCCCTGCCATGATGTGGATCACCTTCTCACTGATGTCTGTGTCCTTCCAGGAGAATGGACAAGACATCATAAAAGCGGTAATCATACTTCCTTGGGCCAGAAATGGTTCCCATCCCATCTACTGATGAGAACGCAGCTAGGTGACCACACCTCCTTGCCAGGCAGGCTGGGCAATGTGGCTTCACCATGTACCTAGGAAGGAGGCGCAGCAATTGGTGAGCACACAGCGCAGCACCCACTTGTGGTGCCCGGTCATCAGGTAAGGCCAGACACAGCCAGGCAGCCTGGCAGCGCGGATAACCAAACCTGGAGTTGGTTTGTCGGTGAGGAGTGGAATCTGTTTCCTGAAGAGCCTGAGAAGGCAAACAACCTCCTCTACGGGAAGACGGGAGTGAGGGGCTGACTGCCGGCATTCCAGGACAAGAAATTCTGCCCCTCCGGGGTGCGTCCTTCTTCTTCCATTCTCATGGAAGTGGCCGGCGATGTCAGGAAGCTCATGCAGTGTTTTCCACGGAAAGAACACTGGTCCTGGAATCGGCCTCCCTCTGGCTCCAGCAGGCCCGGCCAGGCCATCCCAGCCCCTCCGCCGGCTTCTCCTTCGCCCATCAGGCTTGGTCAGTCCTTCTCCTCCGGCGACCTCGGAGTGGCAGAGCCACTGGTGCAGCTGTAAATGATTGACGGCCCGGTTGTGTTGGAGGAATTGTAAACACCCTTTATAATTCATAGGGCGGACACGTACTTGGCATTTAGAATGGCCGGTACCCGCAGCCTGCTCGGAGCTGCAGGGAGGCCTCGTGGACACGTCCCCTGCACCCTCCAGGGCCAGTGCTCAGCCGGGATACAGGGAGGCCCCAGTGGCTGGATGAACTCAGGGCTTCAAGGCTGGCGTTTCACGGAGCTCTGGGTTTGAGATATTAGCTTATCACCTGTTACTTAATTTTTTCTTTCCATCGACTACCTTATTTTACATAACTCAACTTTAAAAAGAAAAATTTGCATCATATTCCGAAACAAAAATCAGTATCCATTGTCCTTAACACCCAATCCCAGCGAGGAGGAGGAAGTGCATCTCTGATTGGCTTGATTTGGTCATGTGCCCACCCCTTATCCAATCACTGTGATGAGAGTGTGTGTAACTCTCATTGGCTTGATCTGGTCATGTGGTTATGTGTTATCCAATCACTGTGATGAGGATGTTTGGGACTATGATTGGCTTGATTTGGTCATGTGCCCGCCTCTTATCCAATCACCATGATGAGGCTGGGCTGTATATGACTCTGATTGGCCAGCACTAGGCCACATGGTCACTGGTGATGTGAGTGGCTGGGGCAAAGTGCAGGTCCCTTTCTTCAGGGAAATCCTGATGTTGCGACAGGAGGAAGAGGAAGAGGGGGGACGTGTCACATAACATCTCCCATGGTTCTGTTCTCTAAATGCCCCTCTTTTTCCCACACTGCTGAGCAGGGCTGTTGAGGCCTGGAAGGAACTGCTGGTGAAAAGTGTGGAACTGAGCCCCTGTGCTCACCAGGTGGGCTCTGGTGAGTCCCTGTGTGTGAACACGTGTCCGGGCTGAGCCTCTGAGAGTGAGTCCCCGTGTGTGAACACCTGCCCGGAGTGAGCCCCTGAGAGTGAGCCCCTGTGTGTGAACACCTTCCTGGGGTGAGCCCCTGAGAGTGAGCCCTGTGTGTGAACACCCGCCCGGGGTGAACCCTGAGAGTGAGCCCCTGTGTGTGAACACCCACCTGGGGTGAGCCCTGAGAGTGAGCCCTGTGTGTGAACACCCGCCCGGGGTGAACCCTGAGAGTGAGCCTGTGTGTGTGAACACCCGCCTGGGGTGAACCCTGAGAGTGAGCCCCTGTGTGTGAACACCCACCTGGGGTGAGCCCTGAGAGTGAGCCCCTGTGGGTGAACACCCGCCCGGGGTGAGCCCTGAGAGTGAGCCCCTGTATGTGAACACCCACCTGGGGTGAACCCTGAGAGTGAGCCCCTGTGTGTGAACACCTGTCCAGCATGGGCATCTCAGTGTGGGCATCTGAGTATGAACAGCATTACCACACCATGCTCTCTGAGGAATTCTCACTGTGAAGTTCCTGGTAATAAAAGTCAATCAAAACTCCATGTCCCATCATCCCAGCTCCCTCCACATTCCACATCTTCTTTCTGGTCTTAAAACAGGAATTAAAAGAAATTAAGAATGTGTAAGCAGACACTCAGTTGAATGTAAGAAAACGCAGTTCCCCCTGAGAAAGAGAAAAAGCTGGAGTCCTTTAAAAATTAACTGCCTGTGGCCTGGCACGGTGGCTCACGCCTGTAATCCCAGCACTTTGGGAGGCTGAGGCGGGCGGATCACGAGGTCAGGAGATCGAGGCCATCCTGGCTAACATGGTGAAACTCCGTCTCTACAAAAAATACAAAAAATTAGCCGTGTGCAGTGGCGGGCACCTGTAGTCCCAGCTACTCAGGAGGTTGAGGCAGGAGAATGGCATGAACCTGGGAGGTGGAGCTTGCAGTGAGCTGAGATCGCGCCACTGCACTCCAGCCTGGGTGACAGAGCGAGAATCCGTCTCCAGAAAAAAAAAAAATTAACTGCCTGTTTTTCTGTGGCTAGTGAGCCTTATCTCTCCTCCCTTCCCAGGCATTGTGAAGACCCTGTTTCTCTAGCTGTGCAGCTGCAAGGTCCCTAGGCAGATAAACTCAAGTCACAAAACACGTTTTTCCTTGAAAAGTAAGAAATGATGTAATGCATGTTTCAATTAAATAACTGTCTTTGTTTCTTGCGTCTGTAATATGCTTCCCCCTGCACAGATCCCGCCACCCCCACCTCCACACCCCGCCCCATGAAATGGTTAAAATGTAACTTAACTCTTCGTTCAGGGCTCAGTCCTTTGGGTGTTAATCTGACTAGGCCAGTGCACCTAAATAATAAATATCCTCCTCAACCCCATCGGTCGGTCTCTGATTCCTTATCAATCCTGCTACAGCCTTAGGCAGAGCCATCAGTTTGATATAATGTTTCTCGGTCTGTTTTTCGTGAACCTACACTGAGAACACATACAGAACATGAATCCTGGAATAATTCACTTGTGGAATCAAATCCAAAGCACAAGTTTGGTACCAGGGTCCACACATGAGGTGGGAATCATGCAGCAGGAAGTCCCCTGGGGAGTCCCACAGGGACCTGCATGGTGGCCACTGCCACCTGCCCCACCAGCCCAGCATGGCCCGCTTCACCCTAGTGCTTCTGCAGTTGAGCAGATGATGGTGGCTACGAACTTGGAAGCCAAACGGTCTGGATTTGCATCGCTGTAACTTCCATAAGCCCATCTGTAAAACAGATTTGTGTGGATTCAGTAGTTGAATATAGGAGAAGCCATAAGAGGGATTCCTGGCACTTCATAAATTCTCTGGTGATGTTAGAAATGATGGCAGCAAAGAGCACGATGATCACTGTGAGACTGCAGCTTCCCAGCTGGCAAGGTGCCCACACCCCAAGGGGCAGGAAGAAACAGACAGGCAGGGACTGTGTGCTCCTGCTCAGGCTCACCTTGCAGCTGCGACGCTGGCAGCCACAGTTGCCTGCAAGACCTAAGGCCACCCACAGCGTGGTGTCCAGCCTGGCTGACCTTACCCTTTTCTGAGGGACCCTAAGTAGTTGAGGATGGTCCTGGGACATGCTTGTATATTTTAGAGGTGCAGAGTGTAGAATTGAGAAGTAAAAGGCCATCGTGATTGCAATGTACTTTGAATTAATTCCAAAGAATCTAGAGAAGAAGCAAGTGCAGGAAGTTATTGGTAATTGCGGCATCCGGCTGATGGTGAGTGGGTGTTCTCCATCCCTTCTCCCTCCATTTCTACATGTTTAAAATTGTCCACAATAGAAAGATGAAAACATGAATGAAAGTAAGTATCTGTTGCTAAAAAAAAAAAAAATAGCAGAGGTGAGGTATTGTTGCAGGAATACGTCTACCTGCACAGGTTTGAAGCAACCTCCAAGGAGCCCCAAGCAGGCCCCACTGTAAATAGAGCAGGCATAACATCCTCCATTTAACCAGAGCGTCCCTGAGCCTGGGGGTCTCTCATGCATCTTTGGTGAAGGTCGTTTATGAAGCATTTGCCTGCAGCGCCCTTTTGTAAATGTCTAATCTGATGTCAGGTGGTCCCTCCAATGTCAGCCTCTGGTAGAAAAGTGCTACTCGCAGAGAAAAGCACATGCAAAACTGCAAAATAATATCCTTTCCTGCCTCCTGCAGGGCTCTGCGCTCTTGAAAAACTGCTTAACATTTCCTTAAACCCAGGGGCTATTTTCCACTCTCCTCTCCTCTCTGCGTTCCATTCAGCAATCCCGACCGGATCTAAACGAGGATGCTGCCCATTGTTTCTTTATTCAGGGAATTCTAAGGCGTTTTCTCGATGCTGAGAATTTTGAAGAGTGAATGAGAAAAGATAAACATCTTCAGAAAGAGTCTCTGGGCGCTGGCAAGCAGGGAATGAGATTTGCATTCGGGGAGGCCGGTTAGTGTGGGGGAGTTGGCAGTGTCAGAACTTGGCAGTGAACCTGAGGACGAGGACAGGAGCAGATAGGATGTTTGACTTCACCTCCTTTTTTCTCCCTGATGCATTTCAGCACAGGTCTGCTGTGCTGCACCAGCTGTGTGGCTGAGGAGGAGACGAGGAGGAGGTTCTTGGGCACAGGAGGAGTAGGGCTGGGGTGAAAGCAGCCAGCCAAGTGCGGGGGTGCGCTTGGTGGGGGAAAGCCAAAGTGCGTGGAAAAAAAAAAAGTGCTCTCCAGGACCAGCCCTGCCCACGGCCTCCTGGCCCTCAGGGGGACTCACAGAACTGACTCAACAGGCACGCACACACAGGCACACATGCATGTATACAAGACACGTGTGCATATGAATGCACCCATGCGCATGTGCATATGTACAGACGTGTGCATGACACAGACACAGAAACATGGATCTGCACATGCACACACATGCATGCACACACAGAGACACACAAGCACACATGCACACATGCATATATACGCATGCATGTATGCCACAAACACGCACATGCACAGATACACAAACACATTCACACAGACACATGCACACACATGCATGCACACACAGAGACACACATAAGCACACATGCACATATGTGCATGCATGTATACCACAAACACGCACATGCCCAGATACACAAACACATTTACACAGACACACATGCACACACATGAATGCGCACACAGAGACACACACACAAGCACACATGCACACATGCATATATACGCATGCATGTATACCACAAACACACACATGCACAGATATACAAACATTCACACAGACACACACTTGCACACATATGTGCACAGAGACACAAGTACATGTACACGCAGCTACATACATGCACAGAGACATGCATGCACACACGGAGGAAGCAGATACAAACAAATGTACACATAGACACGTGTGCACCCACATGCAAGCACAGACTCAAGGTGCGGGAAACACCACCGCTGTGCTGTCTGCTTACCTGTGTTTAAGGACTTTTGAGTTTTTCCACCTCTGCCACATTCTGCAAACCCCGGAGAAGTGCAGCCCTTCTGGGTCATGACGGTGTCTGGTTCCCCTGCAGGAGAACATGTGGGCAGCTGCGTCATTCGCCTTCCAGGAAGACCCCTCTCCCCTCCTACCCGGGAGGACTCACCGTGGACACCTGCAGATTGCTAAGTCACCTCTCCAAGACGTTCTGGAGCCTGCTTTTCCACAATTCGAATAACTGTCAAATTTCCCACAATTCGAATAACTATAGAAAATGTCCCCATTCATTTCAGAAAGTGGAGGGCTCAGTGGACCAGCCCAGGACCTCATGTGAGGAGGAAATGGGGGCTGCTGAGGCCAGCATTAGAGCCTGGACAGGAACAATAGAATGTCCTAAGGAATTTCTGGGGATATGGCAAATTGTACTGTTGTCTAAATTTGCTCCTCCCCTGTGGCCCCAGCCCTGCTCATGCTGTTGCGTTAGGCCAGTCAGTGAATCAATGGAACCGGTTGATCGGTTAGAGGGTCCAGGTATTGCCTGCCAATGTGAGCATGTGAGGATAGTAAAGGGCTGGCCCCTAGGTTAGGCTGGGCACTCCTGATTTGAATAAATATTACACAAAATGTCCTCCAAACAGACTGCTCCTATGCACACTGCCACCAACGGTGTGAGGGGGACTGCCCCTTCCCCCCAGGCCCTTTTCCCTTCCCTGAAGACAGCAGAACAGGTTCTATCTTTGCAATGATGAACCCAGACTCAGGCACCTTCAGTAGCTGAGCTCCCCAGAGAAGGCAGGGCCAGCCTCGTTCTGCACTTCCAGGCCATCCCACCATTGCAGGAGGCAGGGCAGGCATGTGGAGGGGAGGGGACACAGGGAGGATGGGAGCCAGGTCTTTCCCCCAGGGCTTCCTCCATTCTGCTCCTGCCACAGCTCCTGGGCTCCCCTGCACCTCACCTGGCCCTGCTCCCTGCACTGGGCAGCTCAGGGACATCCGTGTCTGGGAGGAGAGGCTGCAGGGGAGGGGCTGGCAGGTGGCTGGCGTCCCTGTAGTCCAGCTCTTTTCTCCTCCTCACACACTGCTGTCTGCTCCCTGCTTGACTGGCCCCGAGGCGAAGGGCCCGGGGTCGCTGGTGAGGAGGGGCTGCAGCTGGGCTGTCCTGGGGGAGGGAAGAAGATTATAAAAGGCCCTCAGAGAGCTACACAAGGCGGCCTTGTTTGGGGAACAGCCTCACCCGAACTCAGGGTTTCCTCCCACATGAGCAGGAAGAGATGGCCCAGGACCTGTGGTCAGGAGGCCCGCACTGTGTGGCTGGGGTGGGGGTCGCTGTGGGTCTATTTCTAGCTCTGGCCTCTGCCCCGCAGCCGGAGGCATTGAGTGAAGCCGTTTGCAACCTGAGGCATCCGGCCCCCCGGCCCTCCCTGCAGCTGTGACCTCATCAAAAACAGAGGCCACACTTCCCAGCTGTGAGGGTGGACGTGGCTGAGGCCTCAGCTCCCTGGGGGACCTGGGACAGGATGACCTTCCTCTATAACCTTCTGTGGCTCCCCCGTTGATGTGCAGAATAGTCCATGCCCCACCTCACCCGGGGTTCACTACCACCACTACCACCCTCAGTCCTACCCCTCTACCAGCACCCCCCACCACCTTGCCCTCCCTCTCTGGGCTGTGGCCTCGCCCACCTCCCTCTGCATCTTGGTGGAGACCAGCAGCCTCCCAGGGCAGGGCAAGAGGGCTGCTCTTTGTATCTCGGTGCCCAGAGTAGGACCCAGCAGGGCCCTCACCCTGCAAAGACACATTGAGTGCACAGGGTGAGGACGATGACACCTACCCTCGGGCATGCTGTGAGCACCCATGCCTTCGAGCCTGGAAAGTGCTGGCCACGGTTCCTGAGCGGTCAGGATGCAGTGGGGCTGACGGCCCTGGGGAGTCAACTTAGCCCAGCCCAGCCAGCAACAGGCTCTGCCCCGAGGCCCGAGTTCAAATCCCCTCCATGCTCCAGTTGGGAGGGCGGCCCACTCAGCCTCCCGGGCCTCAGGGACCTCGTCTGTGAAATGGGAGTGAAAGTCACAGTGGGCGAGCCTGGGAGGGCTGCTGCGAGGTTGAATGAGGGACCAGCTCCTGGCACGATGCGCACCCCCTCCAGCCAGTAACCGTCACAGGGCGTCAGCAACAAGGACGATTCCCATTCCTCCCACCAAGCTGCAGAGGGCCTCTGAGTCACAAAGGAAAGGAACGGAGAAGACAGGCTGTGCTCCCGGTGACAAAGTGTCAGCTCTAAAACCCAAATCTGCTTCACAGACTGGAAAACCACCACCACGGGCTGCAGGTGCTGATCCTCAAGCCTGTGATGGGCTGAGAAGCCCAGGGACTCTGCAGGGAAACGCAGGGCCCATGGCCCTGGCCTTGGCGTTGAACCGCACGCTTTGCCCGGGTGCGTTAACACCCAGGGAGGCAGAGGGCGAGGCCAGACTGTCTCGGCACTCACTCCTGGGCCTCGGGAGGTGAAGGAGGCATCACCCCACTCTACTCCCTGTGTCCCTCCTGCACCTGGGCTGAGAGGTGGGGACGTCCGTGGGGCTCAAACCCCAGCATGGTGGCCAGGAGCCGAGTGACCAACAGCAGGGCCAGCAGCAGACGGCAGGACTGATCTCATGTGTCAACAGCAGCAACCCAAAGACTCCAGAGACATTTTTGGGGAGGAGGCCCCTGTTGGGGAGCAGGGTCCCGACGTCACACAGGAGGTGAATTCAGTGCCACATCACTGTCCTTGGGTGGCTACAGGCGGCTGCACTGGGTGTGAGAGTGTCCACAACCCCTGAGGAACCTGCCGGACCGTCAGCTCAGGAGTCCCAGGATCAGCCAGACCGGCCTCGATACACCTGCGAACGTTGGAGGACTTGCATCTCCTATTTCGGAAGGAAACATCCCAGACTAAAAAGGCTCCTACCACTGATCCTGAAGAAAAACCCCTTCCTCCTTAAAAAGGTGAAGATCTACATAATCTTTATCTTTAACACCTCTCCTTACCCCTTTAATGGAATCCTTTTACTATTTCATCATATTATTAAGCAGCATACTAACCACACTCTTTGCGATAGGACTATATACTGTAGCTCCTGCTGGGGTGAAAATCCTAATCACATCAACCTTCTTTCTGTCTTCCTTCCTTCTCACAGCAATTTAGTCCTACCTTTAACTCAGCCTGGATAAAATGATCTCGTCGTCCGGAGCACCTCTTTACCTTCCTATTTACTCTTTCCCTATCTATCCCTCCTGCTTCCTAGGATACCTCATACAATCACCCCTCTCCTTCCACTAGCTCCTAATTACCTCTACGAGACTCTCAACTTAACCACTCTCTGTTAAACTAGTCCAGTCCTTCCCTGGCAAATGAAAGTTGGCTTTGTATCTCTCTATCAACCTCTGCTTATGTTGCCAGTTCCATTCCCGCAAAAAATTGGGTCTTTACCAACATAACCTACGACCCTTGTTATGAAGGAAAAGACCCTTTCCAACTTCTAAATACGAATCATTAGCTGACTTCCCAATCTCTGATAGGACCAAGAATACCCTAATAGGACGTGCAACCCAACTTCTACATTCTTACATTTCCAACCTCACCTATTACACAAGCAATGAAAAGCCCATACACAGCCCTGTAACCACGAATACCATCTTCACTTTCCAAGCCCCTTCATACATCCAGTGCAACCTGTTATCAGGCCTGCCCCTGGGGCCTCTCCTACCCCATCAGTGTAATTACACCCTACAACTTCAAGCCCCAACTGATCATAGTAACTTCCGAGTCACCCAAATAGCCCCATTCAGATGGCTTATCTGCTTCTCAGGGACCCCAAAAATCATCACCTCCTCCCTGCTTAACAAACAGGCCAGGTTTTGTAATGACAAACATACTCCCTGCATGACCATTCACCCCTGGACCCTCTGCAGCAGTGCCCCCAACACTAGTGAGTGCCTTCTCATCCCCTGTTTCAATCACTCTCTCGAATGGTTCCTAGTAGATACAAAACAGTTTTTTCTCCAATGGGAAAACAGAACACAGGGAGCCACTCAGTTTGCTCTGAACACCCCTTTCCAGCCACTCACTGGAGCTACCTTGACAAGTACCCTAGGAGTGTGGGAAAATGAAAAGAAAAAACTCACATACCGTTTTAACATACACAGTCAGTTCTGTCTACCCAGCCAAGGTATATTCTTCTTATGTGGAACTTAGACCTATATCTGCCTCCCCACCAGCTGGACAGGCACCTGCACCTTAGTCTTCCTAAGTCCCAACATTGACATTGCCCCAGGAAATCAGACCCTATCAGTGCCCCTCAAAGCTCAAGTCTGTCAGTGGAGAGCTATACAAATAATTCCCCTACTTATAGGGTTAGGAATGGCCACTGCTACAGGAACCGGAATAGTCAGTTTATCTGCTTCATTATCCTGCTATCACGCACTCTCAAAGGATTTCTCAGACAGTCTGGAAGAAATAACAGAATCTATCCTTACTCTACAATTCCAAGTAGACTCTTTGGCAGCGGTGACTCTCCAAAACCGCCGAGGCCTGGACCTCCTCACTGCTGAGAAAGGAGGACGCTGCCCCTTCCTAGGGGAAGAGTAGTTTTTACACTAACCAGTCAGGGATAGTACGAGATGCCACCTGGTGTTTACAGGAAAAGGCTTCTGAAATCAGACAACGCCTTTCAAACTCTTATACCAACCTCTGGAGTTGGGTGACATGGCTTCTCCCCTTTCTAGGTCGCGTGGCAGCCATCTTGCTATTACTCACCTTCGGGCCCTGAATTTTTAACCTCCTTGTCAAATTTGTTTCCTCTAGAATTGAGGCCATCAAGCTACAGATGGTCTACAAATGGAACCCCAAATGAACTCAACTCACAACTTCTACCAAGGACCCCTGGACCAACCCACTGGCCCTTTCACTGGCCTAAAGAGGTCCCCTCTGGAGGACACTACAACTGCAGGGCCCCTTCTTTGCCCCTATCCAGCAGGAAGTAGATAGAGTGGTCATCGCCCAATTCCCAATAGCAGTTGGGGTGTCCTGTTTAGAGCGGGGATTGAGAGGTGAAGCTGGCTGAGTTTCTGGGTCAGGCAGGGACTTGCAGAACTTTTCTGCCTAGCTAAAGAATTGTAAACACACCAACCAGCACTCTGTGTCTAGCTAAAGGTTTGTAAATGTACCAATCAGCACTCTGTAAAAATGGACCAATCAGTGCTCTGTGCCTAGCTAAAGGTTTGTAAATGCACCAATCAGCACTCTGTAAAAACGGACCAATCAGCACTCTGGAAAATCGACCAATCAGCAGGATGTGGGCGGGACCAAATAAGGGAATAAAAGCTGGCCTCCTGAGTCAGCGGCAGCAACCCACTCAGGTCCCCTTCCATGCTGTGGAAGCTTTGTTCTTTTGCCATTCACAATAAGTCTTGCTGCTGCTCACTCTTTGGGTCCGCACTACCTTTATGAGCTGTAACACTCACTGCAAAGGTCTGTGACTTCACTCCTGAAGTCAAGCAAGACCACAAACCCATTGGAAGGAAGAAACTCTGGACACATCTGAACATCTAAAGGAACAGACTCCAGACACACCATCTTTAAGAACTGTAACACTCACTGCGAGGGTCTGTGGCTTCATTCTTGAAGTCAGTGAGAGCAAGAACCCACTGGAAAGAACCAATTCCGGACACACAGCCAAGTGCCCACCCCTGAACCCATCGCCCAGGCCATGGGAATGGAATGTTCTACTCTCATAGGTCTGGGTCACAGGAGCACACCTGACCTGGGGGTGGAGTCAGCCCCACTCAGACCAGACCACGTGGACAGAGTGAGGGAGCAGGGGACTCCCAGATAAGCCAAGGGTGTGGCCTGCAGCAGAGGCATCCCCTCAGCTGTTCCCTCCAGGACTCCCAGGCTGCTGTCACCGGGGCTCATAAAAGTCTCTCACAGACAGGAGGCCCCACCCAGCACTCACGATGCCCACTGAGCTTCTCCTGGCAGCCTGCCAGGTTCCACAGTGAGAGTGGTGCCAGGAAACCAGTGCATGGAGGGGCTCACAGATGCCCATGGGAAGACAGCTGGGTGCACCTTGCTCCCATGGGATGTGGACGTGTCCCCTGTGTCCCAGGCTGTGGGTCCATTTGTGTCACTCGTCACCCTGGCCTCATTTTCTGAGTGACTGTGCCTCTCCCTAGGAGCCCTGAGAAGAGACAGCCGGCACGTGCTGCTAATTCAGGAGGCTCAGCTGGAATCAACTGTTTCAAACTTAAAAGGCTGTTAATGGGACTTCTAATTCCCGGAGGTGGAAAGAGTCAAATTGTATTGCGAACCAGTCCTGTAATCCAAGACGTTTTCTGATTCTCTGATTCTGCTTTTGGTTCGGTAATTAATTGGATGGAAGCTGTCCAAGTCTGTGGATGGACCAGAGCTATTGCAGGTTTCACTGAGTCTCTGGAAGACTCACTTTGTCTCCCCCCGGAACTCCCAGAACCGTCCACACCGGTGCTGTTTCAAAGACAAAGGGCTGAACAGCTTTCAGAGCGTGTGTCGGTTGCTTTCTAATTCCAGAACCGTGGAAGAGCAGCAGGCTGTGTCTGCTCAGAGCAGGGCTCTGGGCTCACCCAGCCTGGACTCCAGGACCCCAGGACCCAGGAGCCCCGGTGAGGCGCTGGCTGGGGCCTTGGGCAGGTCCAAGCCTTGGTTTTCTCATCTGAAGAAAGGAGCTGAGGGCCACGCCTGCTGTCTAGGGTCTCTGTTGGCTGCAGGAGAGAGTGCAGCAGGCGTTTGGTCCCAGGCCTGGCACATCCTAAGCCTCACAAATGTCCAGGAAATGACCCCATGGGTGAATCGCCACTCCTCTGTCACAGCTTGTGATGCCTTCCCACTGTCCTGAAAGTCCCAGAGTCCCAAACCTTTAACACTCCACAGAACAGTCCCCAGAAGGCAGGCGAAGGATGTGTTTACGGAACCGAAAGTGGAAGAAGTTTTTAAATAGGGAGAGAATCTGTGTTTGGGCTTTCTAAAGAGTGTGGTGCTCATGAGAGATTCGAACTTCACTGGGCTCCCATACCTTCCCAGGGGAGGTAGAATCATCTTTGGTTTCAGTAACACAGGGGCCCCCACAGCCTCGGCCAACTCAGACCTGGCAGCCTGGATCCGTCCAGCCCTGTGGGACCAGCCCCACTTCCCATATCTGCTGTCCTTCATCCTCTCGAGATCCTGGGTCTGGGCTAGGGTGGGCTAGGGTGGGCTCCCACCCACCACAAACTCCCACACAATCAGCTGCCCCCCAACTTCACCTGCAACCCCCTTAACTGCTGCTCCTGTCTTTCAGGATTTGCCACCTGTGCTTGGAGGTGCCCCTACCACCTCCATGCTGGTGGGCTTTAAACCACTTCCATGAAGTCTCCACCCCCTCACTCTTATCTCCTCACTTGTTCACAGCAAGTATTTTCATTTAAAATGTAAAGACATGGTTGCAGAAATGTAATTCCCCGTGTATTATAAACCTTGATATTTTAGAAACTGCCCCATCCTTCTCAGTGTCTCCAGTAACGTGTCTGGAGTTGGTTCTTTCTGGCGGGTTCATGGTCTTGCTGACTTCAAGAATGGAGCCGTAGACCTTAATGGTGAGTGTTACACCTCTTAAAGATGGCACGGACCCAAAAAGTGAGCAGCAGCAAGATTCATTGTGAAGAGCGAAAGAACAAAGCTTCCACAGTGTGGAACAGGATCTGAGTAGGTTGCCGCTGCTGGCTGGAGTGGCCAGTTTTTATTCCCTTATTTGTCCCCTCCCATGTTCCATTTCTGTCCTATCAGAGTACCCTTTTTTCAATCCTCCCTGTGATTGGCTACTTGTAGAGTCCTGCTGATTGGTGCATTTTACAGAGCACTGATTGATGCATTTTGCAGAGTGCCGATTGGTGCTTTTTACAATCCCCTTGCTAGCTACAGAGCGCTGATTAGTGCATTTTACAATCCCCTTGCTAGCTACAGGGCACCGATTGGTGCGTTTTACAATCCTAGCTACAGAGTGCTGATTGGTGCATTTTACAACCCTCTTGTAAGACAGAAAAGTTCTCCAAATCCCCACTTGACCCAGGAAGTCCATGTGGCTTCACCTCTTAATCCCTCCTCTAAACAGGACACCCCAACTGCTGTTGGGAATTGGGTGATGACCGTTCTAGCTACTTCCTGCTGGATAGGGGCAAAGAAGGGGCCCTGCAGTTGTAGTGTCCTCTAGAGCGTAACTCTCTAGGCCAGTCAAAGGGCCAGTGAATTGATCCAGGGGTCCTCGGTAGAAGTTGTGAGTTGAGTTCATTTGGGGTTCCATTTGTAAGACCATCTGTAGCTTGATGGCCTCGATCCTGGAGGAAACAAATTTGACAAGGAGGTTAAAAATATAGGGCCCAAAGGTGAGTAATAGCAAGATGGCTGCCACGGGACCTAGAAAGGAGAGAAGCCATGTCACCCAACTCCAGAGGCTGGTATAAGAGTTTGAAAGGCGTTGTCTGATTTCAGAAGCCTTTTCCTGTAAACACTGGGCAGCATCTTGTACTATCCCTGACTGGTTAGTGTAAAAACAACACTCTTCCCCTAGGAAGGGGCAGCGTCCTCCTTTCTCAGCAGTGAGGAGGTCCAGGCCTCGGCGGTTTTGGAGAGTCACCGCTGCCAAAGAGTCTACTTGGGATTGTAGAGTAAGGATAGATTCTGTTATTTCTTCCAGACTGTCTGAGAAATCCTTTGAGAGTGTGTGGTAGTAGGATCATGAAGTAGATAAACTGACTATTCCGGTTCCTGTAGCAGTGGCCATTCCTAACCCTGTAAGTAGGGGTATTAGTGGTATGACCCTGCACCAATGGACTTAAGCTTTGAGGGGCACTGATAGGGTCTGATTTTCTGGGGCAATGTTAATGTTGGGACTTAGGAAGACTAAGGTGCAGGTGCCTGTCCAGTTGGTGGGGAGGCAGATATAGGTCTAAGTTCCACATAAGAAGAATATACCTTGGCTGGGTAGACAAAACTGATTGTGTATGTTAAAAAGGTGTGTGAATTTGTTCCTTTCATTTTCCCACACTCCTAGAGTACTCGTCAAGGTAGCTCCAGTGAGTGGCTGGAAAGGGGTGTTGGGAGCAAGCTGAGTGGCACCCTGTGTTCTATTTTCCCATTGGAGAAAAAAAATTTTGTATCTACTAGGAACCATTCAAGGGAGTGATTGAAAGAGGGGATGAGAAGGCACTCACTAGTGTTGAGGGAGCTGCTGCAGGGGGTCCAGGGGTGAATGGTCATGCAGGGAGTGTGTTTGCCATTACACATCCTGGACAGTTTGTTAAGTAGGAAGGAGGTGACGATGTTTGGGCCCCCTGAGAAGCAGACAAGCCATCTGAATGGAGATCTTTGGGTGACTCAGAAGTTACTATGATCAGCTGGGGCTTGAAGTTGTAGGGTGTAATTACTCTGATGGGATAGGAGATGCCCCAGGGGCAGGCCTGATAACAGGTTGCATTCGAGCATAAAGGGGCTTGGAAAGTGAAAATGGTATTCGTGGTTACAAGGTTGCATATGGGCTTTTCTTTGCTCGTAATAGGTGAGGTTGGAAATGTAACAGCATAAAAGTTGGATTGTGCATCCTGTTACGGTACTGTTGGTCCTGTCAGAGATGGGGAAGTCAGCTAATAATCGCATATTTAGAAGTTGGAAAAGGTTTTTTTCTTCATAATGGGAGTGGTAGATTAAGTTAGTAAAGACCTAGTTTTTGCAGGAATGGGAGTGACAACGTAAACGGTGTCTGACAGAGAGATACAACGCCAACAGTCACTTGCCAGGGAAAGATTGGACTGGTTTAATGGAGAGTTGGTTAAGTTGAGAGTCTCATAGAGGTAATTAGGAGCTAGTGGAAGGCGCGGGTGATTATGTGGGGTATTCAAGGAAGCAGGAGGGATAGATAGGCAAAGAGTAAGTAGGAAGGAAAAGAGGGTGCCCTGGAAGATGAGATCATTTTATCCAGTCTGAGTTAAAAGTATCAGTAAATAGCTGTAAGAAGGAAGGATGATAGAAAAAAGCTTGATGTGATTAGGATTTTCGTTCCAGCAGGAGCTACAGTATATAGTCCTACTGCAAAGAGTATGGTTAGTATGCTGCTTAATAATGTGATGAAATAATAAAAGGATTCCATTAAAGGAGCAAGGAGAGGTGTTAAAGATTACGTAGGTTTTCACTTATCTTTTTTAAGTAGGAAGGGGTTTTTCCTCAGGATCAACTGTAGGAGTCTTTTTAGTCTGGGATGTTTCCTTCCGAAATAGGAGACACAAGTCCTCCGATGGCTCATAGGTGTATCGAGGCTGGTCTGGCTGATCCTGGGACTCCTGAGCTGTTGGTCCCACAGATTCCTTGGGGGATGTCCAAAGTTTAACTCAGGTGTGGCGAATCCAAGATTCCACTCCCGCCACCTTAACTGCAGTAGGGGACAGAGAGGATTAGTGAGTATTGTCCTTCCCACAAAGAATCCATAGATGGGGAGGTAGAGGGGAAGGATTTAACCAACACTAGATTTCCTGGTTGAAACAACTCCATTCCCTTTTCGCTGTGACATCCTTTGGGTAGGTTTTTAAGGTTTCACTGATATTTTAGATATTTTACCAAAGAAGTTATATCTTTGACCAAGTTGGCTGTTTCCTGATCAAGTAGGAGGTCTTTTGTGAAAAAAGGTCATCCATACAGCATTTCATATGAACTGAGTCCCATTTTGTGAGGAGAATTTTGGATTCTCAACAAGGCCATGGTCAAAAGAGTAGGGCATGGGTGATGAGTTTCTTGTGTTGGTTTCCTTAAGTGCCTCTTGAGTGTTTCATTTGCCTTCTCGACCCCTGAGGATTGTGTCCTCCAGGTGCAGTGAAGGTCATATTGTTTCCCTAGCACCCTGGAAATTCCCTGAGTTATTGTGGATTTAAAAGTCAGACGTTGTTGCTTTGTAAGCTTTGGAGAAGCCCAAATCTAGGAATTATTTCATAAATTAGTCCTTTAACCACCTCTTGAGCCTTCTCTGTCTTGCAGGGGAAGGTTTCTGTCCAATTTGTAAAGGTATCAACACAGATCAACAAGTATTGAAATCCCCTTGACTTAGGCATATGGGCGAAGTCTAACTGCCAGTCCTCTCCGGGATAGTGCCCTATTCTTTGTTCCCCCAGAGGGGCCTTACAATGGACCAAGGCATTATTCCTTTGGCACACCTCACAGGCTTTGACTACTTGTTGGATGGTCTGGAGGAGATTTGGCCCTGTAAATAGGAATTTGGCCATTTGATGAGTGTTCTTAATATCCGTATGAAAAGTTTGGTGGAGGGTTTTAAGTATTTTCCACTGGCTGGTTTCGGGTATGAGTACCTTTCCCTCTTCTGTCGTTAACCACCCCAAGGGGAGAAAACTATGTCCCTGTGAAAGTCCCCATTCTGTTTCGGTTGGGGAATACTGGGGCTTAATTTCTTGGGGAGGGTTGTTCCATACCAAGGGTCCTTCCATAGGTATTTCTAATGGGAGGTTCTGCCTGGCAGCAATTTTGGCCTCAGCGTCTGCCTGACAGTTTCCCTCTGACTTTTCTCCTTCACCTTTCTGATGGCTTCGGCAGTGTAAGACTGCCACCTCTTTGGGTTTTTGCACTGTGTGCAATAACTCCATGATTTCCTTGTGGTATTTAATGGGAGTTTCCCCAGAGGTTACAAACTGCCTTTCTTTCCATATTGCAATGTGGGCATGTAGGATTAGATAAGTATACTTGCTATCTGTATACACATTTAGTCTTTTTCCCTTTCCCAGTTCTAAGGCTCAGTTAAGTGCCACTAGTTCTGCTAACTGGGTGCTGGTCCCTGGGGGAAGAGGCTTACTTTCAAGTACTGTTACATCATTAACTATGGCATAACCTGCTTTTTGTATCCCATTCTCCACAAATGAACTTCTATCAGTATATAGGTTAAGGTCAGGATTAGCTAAGGGAACTTCTAAGAGATCGTCTCGGGCGGTGTAAGTCTGGACTATAATTTGTTAGCAGTCATGCTTGATTGGTTCACCATCCTCTGGGAGAAGAGTGGCAGGGTTGAGGGCCACACACATGCATATTTGAAGCACTGGTCCCTCAAGGAGTAGTACCTGGTATTTACTCAGGCAATTGTCTGATAGCCATAAACTTCCTTTGGCACCTAGTATGCCATTTACATCATGAGTAGTCCAGACAGTGAGATCCTTTCCTTCTATTATTTTGATAGCCTCTGACACTAAGATGGCCACCTCTGCAACCACTCGTAAACAGCGAGGCCAGCCTTTTGCTACTACATCAATTTCTTTACTTAGGTATGCCACTGGTTGTGGGGTTGTCCCATGAGTCTGAGTAAGGACTCCAAGAGCTATTCCCACTCTGTCCGTGATGTATAGAGAGAAGTTTTGTCCTATGGGAAGGTTTAAGGCTGGAGCTTGTACTAGGGCCTGCTTTAAGGTTTTGAAGGCTGTTTCTGCCTCTGGTTCCCATTCTACCAGATGAGTATTTGCCCTCTGGGTCTCCTTGATTAGAGTATAGAGTGGTCTGGCCATCTCGCTGTATCCAGGGATCCACAGTCGGCAAAAGCCAGTGATTCCAAGGAAGCCCCACAATTGTTTAAATGTCTTAGGGCAAGGATAAGCCAGTATAGGTTGTATTCATTCCTTGATGAGGGCCCTGGGTCCTCTGGCTAAGATTAGGCCTAGATATTTGACTTGTTGTAGGCAGAGCTGGGCTTTCTATTTAGACTCCTTGTACCCTTGATTAGCTAGAAAGTTCAAGAGATCTAGAGTAACCTGCTGGCATGAGGCTTCCAAACTGGTAGCCAAAAGTAAATCATCCACTTACTGAAGGACCAGAGTGCCTGGACTTGAGAAGTGGCCTAGACTTGGGCCAGTGCCTGACCAAACAGATGAGGGCTATCCCTAAAACCTGGAGGCAAGATAGTCCACTAAGTTGGGATGTGCGGTCTGTGGGATCCTCAAAGGCAAAGAGAAACTGGGAGTCAGAGTGCAGGGGAATGCAGAAGAAGGCATCCTTGAGGTCCAGAACAGTGAACCATTCTGCTTCCTCTGGTATTTGAGAGAGCAGGGTATAGGGGTTGGGTACAACTGGATATAGAGGAATTACTGCCTCATTAGATGAGTCTAAGATCTTGCACTAGTCTCCACTGACCATTCAGTTTTTGTACTCTTAGAATTGGGATGTTGCAGAGACTGCTGAATTTTCTTACTAAGCCTTCAGCTTTTAAATGTCTAACAATATCCTGTAATCCTTTATGAGCTTCAGGCCTTAAGGGATATTGCCTCTGATAAGGAAAAGTGGTGGAGTCTTTTAGCCTGATTTGGACTGGGCAGGCATTTTTTGCCCTTCTGAATTGTCCTTCAAATGCCCAGACTTCAGAGCTGATTCCCTCCTCAAGTAGGGGACAACAAATGGGTAACTTGTTCCCCATATTCATATAGATAATAGCTCCAGCTTTGGCTAATATATCCCTCCCTAATAAGGATGTGGGACTTTCAGGCATAACAAGAAAGGCGTGTGAAAAGAGCAAAGTCTACCAATTACAACTAAGGAGGTGGGAGAAATACCTGGCTGTAGGCTATTCCAGGATTCCTCGGATGGTAACAGACCTTGGGGACCACCATCCAGGTCAAGAGATTAACACTGAGAAAGCTGCACCAGTGTCCAGGAGGAAGTCAATTTCTTGGCCCTCAATGGTTAAACTTACCCGGGGCTCAGTGAGGGTGATGAAATGAGCTGGCACTTGCTCCAGGTACCCTCAGTCCTGTTGTTGGATCATCTGGCTGGGGACCCAGAGAACCTTTGTCTTCTGGGGCAGTGTGCCTTCCAGTGATTCCAGGCATTGTGGACATGTGTGAGGGGGTGGCTTGTTTCTTATTGGACAATCTTTTTTAAAGTGTCCTTGAAAACCACACTGATAACAAGCCCTACTGGGTGACTGGCCTGCTCCATTTTCTATCCTCTCTTTTACACCAAGGTTTGTTTGTCTGAGGGCCGTGACTAAGGCTGCAGCCTTTCTCTGATCTTGCTTTTCTTTTTTGGCCTGTTCCTCTTGGTCCCTATTATAGAACACTGATATTGCCAGGTTTAATAATGCCTCCAGATTTTGTTCAGGGCCCAGGACTCACTTTTGGAGCTTTCTCCTGGTATCTGTGGCTGATTGGGTAATAAACTTATCTTTTAGGATCAATTGACCCTAGAGGGAGTCTGGTGACAGGGAAATATATTTTCTTAAGGCCTCCCATAGCTGCTCAAAGAAGACAGAGGATTTTCTTCCTTTCCTGAGTTATGGTGGACATAATTGAATAATTCATGAGCTTTTCCCTAATTCTCCTTAGTCCTTCTAGAACACAGTTCAACGTATGTTTGTGACTCCAGTCCCAATGATCTGAGTCTAGGTCCCAGTGGGGATCCATCCTGGGGAAAGCTTGCTGACCGGTAGGGAATTTGTCCTTTTCTTTGGCTGTCATTCTATCATTTACTTCACTAAGATACCGGGTATCTCCAGATTCTTTGGCTGCAGCGAAAGCTGCGTTCTTTTCATTAAAGGCCGGGGTTTGATCTAACAATAGCATGACATCTCCGCAAGTGAGGTCGAAGGTTTGCCCTAGACCCTGTAGGACATCTATATACCTATTGGGATCATCTGAAAACTTCTCCAGGTCTACCTTGATCTGCTTTAAATCAGAGAGGGAGAAGGGGACATGTACCTGGGTTGGGCCAAATTCCACTCCCCCTTCAGCTTGAAGGGGACATAACCCATAGCCCCAGGAGTTTTGTGGTCCCTTGGAGATTTCTTTGCTTTTTTCCTTCTGGGTGGGGGAGATTAGAGGAGGCTTATCATTAATGGGAAGGGGAGCTGTAGGAAGGCTAGGATATGGAGGTCAGCTGAGAGGTCCTCCTGTGGGATGTAAATTGCAAGCTTTGCATAGTTGTGGATTATCCTTCAATAAAAAGAAAGCTTGGTCATAAGGTATTTCACTCCATTTGCCTTCCCTCCCTCAGAAAAGTTTAAGCTGCAGGATAGTATTGTAATTTATAGTCCCCTCAGGTAGTCATTTTTCCCCATCAGAGAGAGAATACTGGGGTCAAGCCATAGTGCAGAAAAAAACAAGCTGCTTCTTTTTCAGGGTTTGCAGGTCAAATTGGTCCCAATGGCTTAGGATGCATTTCAAGGGTGAGCCTTTTGATGCCTGAGTGTTTCCCATCTGAAAGAAAAAACCTCCCATAGTTTTGGTTTGTTTGTCCTGCCCCCTCCCCCAGGAACCCGCAATGGTCCCTGGACCCTGCTGATCAGAACAGTTGTGCTCACCGAAGCAGCGGTGGAAACACTAGTTTCCCTCCTAGACCATAAAGAGGACCGAGGAAGGTCGGATTTGGTTGCCCTTACCAATGCATTCTAGAAAACCTGCACCTTTGCCTTTCCTCTTAGACCACAAGAAGGACTGAGAAAAATTGGATTTAGTGGCCCTTACCAATGCATTCTCAAAAACCTGTTAGAGTCCTAAGTGTTTTCTTCTGTTAGTATTGGGACCTTACCCTTGTCCTATAAAGATGATATTCCTCAAAATGGAGTGGAGAGCCATATCCTGAGGGAGGGAAGGGATCTCCAGAGTTGGAAGAGTGATGACTTTTGTCCTCACTTCTCATTAAATGAATAGGAAGGGCATCTCCCTAATTAGGGAGTCTATAATTTCTGAGGCTCCCCATGTCCTAGCTTCTGGAATAGCTTTTGTTAGGCCTGCTAATCTGAGGAGGGATCCTAAAATTCCAGATAGTGCCCCCCTCACCCACAAGTGGGCTTGGGGAAAAAGTATGTCTTTCTGATTGGTGAGCCCAGGTGCCTAAAGAAGGGAACAGAGTCCCAAAACTTATATTAGAAATCATCCTTATAGGAGAAACTAGAAGAACACCAGGGACTGGGGTTGGTTTTTAGAAGCAGGACTAGCGTGGGAGAAGAGAGGCAAGAGGAAGTTTGTCTGACAGGCATTAGGACCCAGGAAGCAAGGGTCAGGATAGATGGGGTAGATGGGCAAGTCTCGCTTGGGTATGTAACTTTGAGAGTTCAGCTCATGGCTGCAGGGTCAACCAACATTTCATCAGGACCCCAGAGCTGAATAGCTTTCCTCTCTGTCTAACCACGGCTCAGCCTGGAAGTGCAGGAAAAGTGGAAGCTGGTTCCAGGCAAACCAACACTCCCAACTCCGAAGGGTTGGGGGTTGTTAGAGATCCCTTTCCCAGAAAGCCTGACACCTGTGTCTAGTCTGGCAGCCATGCTAGTCACTTTTAACTGGCCAACAGGTGCCTGGCATTTAGTCCCCAAATTCTGAGGAAAAATAGGTCAGAATAGCAAGTGAAAGGGGTCTGATGGTATTCACCACATGACAATCTCCTGGGTGAGCTCCCAAGATGTGTCTGGAGTTGGTTCTTTCTGGTGGGTTCGTGGTCTCACTGACTTCAAGAATGGAGCCGCGGACCTTTGTGGTTCCCAGTGATATAGCTCTTAAAGATGGCATGAACTCAAAGAGTGAGCAGCAGCAAGATTTGTTGTGAAAAACAAAAGAACAAACCTTCCACAGTGTGGAAGGGGACCCAAGCGAGTTGCTGCTGCTGGCTGGCCTGGCCAGGTTTTATTCCCTTATTTGTCCCCTCCCATGTTCCATTTCTGTCCTGTGAATGCCCTTTTTTCAATCCCCCCTGAGACTGGTTACTTTTAGATTCCTGCTGATTGGTGCATTTTACAGAGCGCTAATTTGTGTGTTTTACCGAGCACTGATTGGTGCGTTTTACAATCCCAGCTACAGAGTGCTGATTGATGTGTTTTACAATCTTTTTATAAGACAGACAAGTTCTCCAAGTCCCCACTCGACCCAGAAAGTGCAGCTGGCTTCACCTCTCAATGCCGAGACTCAGACACCCACTTCTCACCATCCACATTTAAAAGCACAGTGGGAAAACCACAGTGTCCTTTCTACTCCAATTCACAGTTCACTGCATCCCATTTCTCCATGGAGCACTCGATGCTTGAAGTATTTACTGATTGCCAGATTATATTCTCCACAACAGAAAAAGTTCAGAATTTAAATAACAACGTAATTCTTGTGTCTATAGAGTTCCAAGTGTTAACATGCTTTTCTGGATCCAGTTATGGTCCCATTTTTAGTAACAGACAATTCTTACAAACAACATGAAGGGATCAAATGTTTATATTATGTCATGTGTACATTTCCATTGCATATATATGCTTACATCTGTATAAATATATGGCAAAAATGTATTTACATAATGCATGTGTAAATATTGACATATGGGATATGTAATATGGTGTGTTATTTATTTATGTAATTAATATATCAAAAATTTTTAGAGTTTTTTTTAAAGGAAAGTGCACCCTGTGGAAATGGATTGGAAAATTTCAGGAGTCTCATTTGGAGGGCGCCCTGGGGTCTCTGCTCCCCGTCCCAGGACGTGCCTCTGGGGGATGTGGGATGGGGGGTTGTCCTTCCTGGGAAAAGCAGGAGCTGGGAAGCCATAACGGGGAAGGGGAGACCAGGGAGCCGATGGCAGGCTCCTTCAGGCAGGTATTTTTAGGACTTTAGGCAGCCGTGATGATGCCCTGGGTGGTCCCTGAGGGGGTGCCCGCCTTGGGTTCCTGCAGACTCAGGGATCCTGCCTCGGCCCCACCTGGGATTTTCCTGCATCCATGGTCACCTTGGGCTCCTTCTCCAACTGTGCCCTGCATTCACCCCACACCCAGCCTGGCCCTAAACACCATGGGACTTTTGTTCAGGGGTCCTGAACACCGGGCCTCAGGATTCCATCCTCCCAGATTCATGGCCACAGAACAAGGTCTGCAGAGACAGGTACTGAACACATCTCAGACACCTGGGGGGTGGATGTGTGAGGAATTGGCCTCTCTCCACCCTCAGCCATCCTCCAGCGGCCCAGCCCTGCCCTCCCACTCAGCCTTCCTCTACCCTGGATGGGTTCTGCCTCTCCTCACTCTGCACCTGTGGGTCCTCGGCCCCTGGGTCCCCCCCTTCCTATGCCCTCCCAACTCCATATCAGCAGTGGGGAGCTGGGGTCTGCAGGACCACTCCACTCCCAACCTCATGCTGTAAGGGGCTGAGGGGGGAGCTGGGTGCCTTCTGGCTGTGCCCCATGTGTGGTCAGAGACCCCACATCATCCCTGGATGCGTGCATGGGCTCTGTGGGGCATCTGAGTCCACTGAACTTGAACACCAGGTACCAGGGCTTGAAACTCAACGACAGTGGTGCCCCGTGTGATGCTGCCTGAGTGTTGGGAAGATGAGTGGTGCCTGGGGCATCACAGAAACAGCTCCCTGAAGTCCAGACTCAACAAGGCCCCCTAGGGTGACCTGCTGATCCCAGGATCCTGCTCCCTGGGAAGTGCCCCGATGCAGCCCCTGCCCGTTTGCTGACATCTCTTGACCTACACCCTGGCCTTGGCCCTGTCCCTGCCTTGTTGACAGCTCCTGGGTCATCTCAGAGGACCTCAGCCTCATTGAGTCCCAGCTGCACTCGATTCTCCCAGAACGCTTTCCTCTTCCAGTGTCCTGCCTGCAGCCTCCCGATGCTGACACCAGAAACCTGGGATGTGCCAGACGCCTAGCTCCTCTCCCCATCCAACAGTCACTGAGCCACAGATCCTGCATCCTGA
Source organism: Theropithecus gelada (assembly GCF_003255815.1). Lineage (NCBI taxonomy): Eukaryota > Metazoa > Chordata > Mammalia > Primates > Cercopithecidae > Theropithecus > Theropithecus gelada. The sequence continues at coordinate 90,455,142 of NC_037679.1, read as the reverse complement.
AGGCACCTACCACCAACCTTGTTCTCCCGTCTTCACAGCTCCACCTCCTTCCTGCAAGGCTTCCAGACCCGCCCTCCCTCTGCCCCCTTCTCTAGTGCTCAGTGAGGGGCCAATGACGACCCACTCTGTGTGGCCACCTCTGTGTGAGGCCCTCACATGGCTTCTCCCCACATTCAGAGACCCCATGACCTCTGTCATAAACCCCAGGGCCCTGCCACACCCCGACTCATGGGGCCTCCCCGCTCACTTCCTCTCTGTTCTCCCTACACCATGCTCCTGCCAGGCTCAGAGACTGGGCACCTGCAGTTCCCTGGGTCCGGAAGCTTCCTGAACCAGCTCCTCCCCTCCTCCCAGGTTTCTCCACACATCACATCCTCAGAGGAGCCTCCTGAGGGCAGCCAGGATGGGTGTCTGGTACCGACCAAGGAACTTATCAGACTGGGGGCTTGAAGTTAATTCTTATATCATATGGCAAGAGCCACAAACACACAGGACGTCCCCACACATGTGTTTGTGGCTGCTCTGTGTGTGGTGGCTGAGAACTGGGAATAGTGACCCGATGTCACCCGTGGGAGGGCAGCCGAGACGCGGCGGTCCATGGGCACTGCGGGATGTTCGGCAGCTGCTGCACAGAGTGAGCAGAATTCCCGGGCCTGGGAGCCTGTCCCGGACACACAAGGGGTGCAGTGAGAAGTGAAAATGTAAACGACAAATTCAGATGCTCCTCGACTCACAGTGGGGCTGTGTCACGAGGACCCACCCTAAGTTGAAAATGTCCTAACTCAACATGCATCAATGCACCAAACCTATGGAACAGCATGGCTTTACCGGGCCTACCTTAAATGTGCCCAGAACAATCTCCTGTAATTTATTGAACACAGCACTGAAAGTGAAAGGATGGCTGTACAGATAATCAAAGTACAGTTCCTACTGAAAGCAGATCATTTTCACACCATCGTAAAGTCAAAAATTCCTACGTTGAACCATCAGACCATCTGTTTGTATTTATGATAATGGTACAAACTTGTTACAAAGCAAATGGTCCCGTGGACAAATATTACAAAATAATATGGGCAAATGAAATTACAAATCTGAGGCCAAGCGCAGTGGCTCATGCCTATAATCCCAGCACTTTGGGAGGTCGAGGCGGGTGCATCACTTGAGGTCAGGGGCTCGAGACCAGCCTGGCCAACATGTTGAAACCCCATTTCTACTAAAAATACAAAAATTAGCCAGGTGTGGTGGCGACGCCTGTAATCCCGGCTACTCAGGAGCCTGGGGCCGGAGAATCGCTTGAACCTGGGAGGTCACGGACTTTGTTTTTCTTCCTAAGGGCTCTATCCCCAGCTTCAGCAGACAGTCTGGCCCACAGCATGTGCTCAGTGAACTGGATGAAAGAATGGGCAGATGGGTGGATGGGTGGAAGGATGGATGAATGGGTGGGGGACAAGAGGTGGACGGGTGGAAGGATGAAACAACGGATGAATGGGTAGGTGGGTGGAAGGATGGATGAATGGGTGGATGAGTGGAAGGATGGAAGAATGGATGAATGGGTGGATGGGTAGAAGGATGGATGGATGGATGGATCCAGGGATGGATGGATGGATAGAAGGGTGAATCGGCAGATGGAAGGATGGATGGATGGGTGGATGGACAGACGGACGGACGGATGGATGGATGGATGGATGGAAGGGTGAATGGGTGATGGAATGATGGATGGGTGGGTGGAAAGATGGATGGATGGATGGATGAATGGTGGATAGGTAGGTGGGTGGATGGATGGATGAATGGATGCTGTTGGCCTGGTCAGGGGATCACTGACCCATGCTGGGAACCTACATATTTCCTGCTCCTCCAGGTCAGCCCTGTGCTGACCTTTAGAGCTGAGTAATCTTAACCTGCATGTGTGGAGCCGGGATGGCTCCTTGGAAGCCTGGGCTGAGGCTTCTTCCTATAAGGTTGGCAGGAGAATGGCAGTTCTCCTTAGCTGCAGCGTTACAGGCTGGAGCAACAACTGTAAAATACATTTCCTTTTGAACAGACAAAGCGTGCTCCAGCAGTTCAAAGGACACTCACTGACAAGCGGGCCTCCCACACCGTCCCTCGGCCTCCAGTTCCCTCCCCAGATGCAGCTGGTGTTACCATCTTTGTTCATCCTTCCAGAGAATACTGTGTCACTAACAAGGAAACACATGGTTATGTCTCTTCTTCTCACACAGATGACAGGGCGGTCTGTGCGGCTCTACATCCCTTTCACACGCGCTCATGGGAAAAGCCCCTGTCAGTCAACCGTGATCTGCCGCATTCTTTACCCACGGAATGGAGGATTCCAGGCCTGGAAGCTCCAGCCTCATTTAACCCGCGCCGGCAGCGGGTCCCTCAAAGGCTCCCCATCCTTTGCTAAGACGCTCGTGTGGGTGCGTTCGTGGGAATCATTCCTGGAGAACTGCTTGGTGGAGGAGGAAATGCATTTTAAAATTTGTCTTCTAGCTTGCATGCCCTCGTTGGTGTGCGGTTCTGTGGGTTTGGACAGCTGCCCAGACTCATGCGAGCACCTCCAGAACAGCCCCGTCACCCCCACATCCCTCACACTCCCCTTGTACTCGCCCCTCCCCTCCGCCCTAACGCCTGGAACCCGCAGGCCTCTTCTCTGACGCCCAGAGCGTCCTGTGAACGGGCTCCTGCAGCGGGTGGGCTCCCGGCCCTCAGCCCGGGTCACTGAGGGTCGCCCGGCGGCTGTGCCACCCACGGCCTGCCCTGCCCGGCCCCGCGGAGCGTGTCCACCGCACGAGGCCTGACGGCCGGTTCTCCGCTCGCTGGTGGGGGCGTTTGCGTTGTTTCCAGTTTCTGCAATTACAAATTAACCGGCATTTTTCTGTGTGCACGTGGCTTTTCACCCACGCGAGCGGGTCCCCGCGTGGGGCTGCGGACTCCCGTGGTGAGCGTGCGGAGCGCTGGGCTGGAGGAGCCGCCGCCCTGTTTCTAGAATGAAGTGGCCGCTCCGCTGGCTCCGCAGCCTCAGCAGCGCCTGGATCGGTTCCTTCTTCTTCCTTTGCTTTCCTTTTTCTGTTAATTTTAGCATCCTAATAGGTGTGTGCTGTGACCTCATCGCGACTTCAATTTGCATTTTCCTAACAATTGGTGACGTTGCCCATTCTTTTATGTGCTTATTTGCCACTTGTATATTTTATTTGGGAAAACGTCTGTGTACATTTTTCCTCATTTAAAAGATATTGTGTCCTCTGTTTTGTTATGGTTGAGCTTTAAGAGTTATTTACATATTCCAGATACAGGACCTTGGTCACATATATGAATTGCAAATATCTCCTGCCAGTCTGTGGCTGGTCTGAGCATTCTCTCAACTCTGTCTTTTGCAGAGCAAAAGGGTTTAATTTTGATGAAGTCAAGTTTATAGATTTTTTTTTAAGGATTGTGCTTTTGCCATTGCCTAACCCAAAGTCACAAAGCTTTCTCCAATGTTGCTTCTAAAGTGTTTATGATTTTACCTTTTACACATGGGTCCCCGATACACGCTGAGGCAGTTTCTGCGTGAGGTGGGAGGTGTAGGTGGAGCTCGCCGTTTCGCTTGCGGACCTGCAATGGCTACAGCTTCATCTGTTGGACATGTGATTCCTTCCTGTTGTGTCGTCTTTGTGGAGAGATGCATTTAACATTGTAGTGAGTAATCAAAAGCCCTCTCCAGTCAACGCACATTTATTCCACTGTGAATGAATGCGCTGTGGGCGGATGGGGCTTTGTCACCTTGCGGGGGGGCGGGGGGAGGATGGATTCTGTCTGTGGGGGGAGGTGTGGGCCTCTGTGGGGGAGGCAGAAGGTGCCCGGGAACGTGGTCACCAATCAGCTGCACATAGTTACCCCTGGGGTCTGTGCTGACTCCCACGCCCACCTGCATCTCTGGGGGTGGTCTCCAGGCACGAGCATTGTCTCAGGTTCCTTGGGTTCCAGAGTGCCCCAGGATTGAGAACCCCTGTTCCTGGGGCAATGCTGCTGACACGGCTGCTGGTCAGGCCGCTGGCCGGCCAAGGTCAGGGTCCAGGGGCCTCTGAGTTGGAGGAGGGGCTCCTTTTCCCAGGCAGCTGCGCTGTCCCAGCCAGGGCCCAGGAAGCCAAGGGTGGTCCCCACTCACTGCTGCTCCAGCGGCTGGCTGGGTGGGCCTGGGTCCTGTCACTGCTCCCCAGGGAGCTGTAATTAGGCTTCCCATGCAAGGAGTTGATGGAAATGGCATGTCACAACACTAATGAACTTCTGCTTTCTTTCCAGAGCCACTTAGTCTATTTAAAATGCAAATTGAAATCAATAGGAAGTGGCTTGTCTGAGTTCTATCCAGGGATGTGGTGGGTTTGTGTTGAAGGAAAGATGGGCTGTGGTTCCCCTGGGGGAGAAGACAGGAATGTTCAGACCTGTCTGTGCCTAGGGCCAGCTCAGCATTGCCCTCTGCAGGGGAGGGGCTCCCTGGGTCAGGACCTGCACAGGGACTGGGAGGGGAGTGACCTGAGGATCGTGTCCCGCCAGAGCCCATGAGGCCCAAGTCCTCCAGGTTCTTGAGTGGAGTTGTTTTTATCCCAATTATCCACGTAACTGCCCGAATTCCTCCCCTGTGGCCTGTGTTCAAGTCACCATCCACTGTGGGCTGCCTGGGGCATCCACACCGCTGGCCGGGTTGGCTGACCTGCTGACCCAGGTTGTGACCCCCTCATTCCCTGACTGTCTGAATCGATCGGGGAAGTGGTGGAAACAGGAAGTGTGGGCTGCTGGGAACAGCAGGTGAGGATTAATGCACCACCTGTGTGTCTCCTGGGAACGTGATGACCCTAAGATTTAAGTCAAAAAGTTGTCATTTGTGTGTATGTCCATCCACCTTCTCACTAATCCATCCACCATCCATCCGTCTGTTCATCTGTCTGTCCATCCACTTATCTGAACTTATACTCAGTTTACTATCCAGTCTTCTCTCTTCCATCTATCCATCCGTCCATCTGTCCATCTGTTCATCCACTTATCTGCACATATGCCAAGGGTACAATCCATTCTTCTCCCTTCATCCATCCATCCATCCATCCATCCGTCTGCCCATCCATTTACCTGAACTTATACCCAGGTTACTATCCATTCATCTCCCTTTCATTAATCCTTCCATCCATCCATCCGTCCATCCACTTATCTGAACATATACCCAGGTTACTATCTATTCTCTCTTCCATCCATCCATCCATCCATCCATCCATCTCCCCACTCACTTATCTGAACATATACTCAGGTTACTATACATCCTTCTTTCTTCCATCCATCCATCCATCTGTCCATCTGTCCATCCATCATCCATCTACCCTCTCATCCATTTATACACCTATCCCCCATTTAACCAATCATCTGGATTTTAACCAATTATACTGTTTGTCCTGCAATTATCCAGTCATCCATTGCACACCCATCCCTGTTTGCACGAATTCTCCATGTATTTGTCTGCCCACTTGCTCCTCTGTTTCTTAATGACCCCGTCATCCATCTCTGGTTGCTTCTGCCCATCACCTGACAGCACCAGCTATTTCCCTGGAGACTTTACCAAACACTGGAATAAGGATGGATTGATGAATGCATGGTACCTGGCCAGCATTAGAGGGAGCTTGATGAGTGTATTAGGGCTAGGACGTATCTGTCCATGTTTGTCACTGGCCTATTTCTTACCTTGACATTTCCACTGGAGGGAGCCTGGGAAAGAAAGTGAGATTTATGCCTCCTGGTCTAGGAGCTACTGTCCTTCCATGTTAAGAGAATCGATGTGGTCACTTAATCAGATGCCACTTTGTTGAATTGCCACATGATCACACCAGAACCACTGTTCCTGCCTGGACCCAGCCTCTGCTCCCCAGGGGAATCAATGAGCCGCCTGAGGGCCACCGACACATGATGGCAGAGATGGGAGGAGACGCGCAGAGCAGTTTGCTTTACCCTGGGGCTGGGAATGCTGTGAAGTCTGGCTAAGGGTTTCTGTCCACTGATGATGCTTTTCATGCGATGCATGTGGTTCTGCTCCTCCTGAGTCCGCCCTGAGTCTGCCTTTCTTCTACACCCCGAGCCCCTTCCATGCAAATGTGCCTTTCCTGACAGCCAGGCTGGTGTGGACAGAGGAGAACTAAGCAGCCACATACAGGGTGGTGGAAACATGTCTTCTCTGGAAACATCGGCCTTCGCCCCCACACCGGGGAAGTGCTTTGAGTTTCACTGTCCTAGATGCCTTGCTGTGGGCTGTCCGCAGGCCTCTCTCTGATGGATAATACATTAAATCATTCTTAGAATAGGCCCCAAAGGGATTTGCTCGGATGAGAAAGAAACACCAGGGGGGCTGGGAGGGTGTGCAGACCTGAGAGGTGAATCTGAGAATATCCAGGAGCTGCCGCTCCCCTGGCAGGAGGGAACCACGGGAGATGCAGGAGGGAACCACGGGAGACCAAGGAAGGAACCACGGGAGACCCAGGAGGGAACCCCAGGAGAGCCCGGGGCTGGAGGTGTGGGTGAGGAGTGAGTGCAGGAAGGGGCTGAACATAACCATGGAATCCTCTTCTACTTTCTTTCAGGCCCTCTTGGGCCCTGTTTCTAGGGCTCTGTACCCAGATCGATGAGAGGAAGATGGTGCCATTCATGGAAATAACAGGAATAGGTGTGTGAGGAGGAGCTGGCAGGGTGGGAGGTGAAGGCTCTGTCTGGGGAATCCACTCACTGAGGAGCGCCTGGACATGGCCTCAGCTCCCACCCTCCGGACACCCACTCTGTTCTACCAAGTTGAAGGTAGAGACACCTTTCTCTTGGCAACAGGAGGTCCAGCAGGGCTTTTTCTGTTATTGTAACCCCCGTACACACACACACACACGCACACACACGGCTTAAGAAGAGATGGAGACGGACAGTCACTCTACAACGATCACCCACTCTGGGCCTGGACAGGACCAGGGAGGGCGGGCACCGGAGGGAGGATTGTTTGCCTGATGGGAAGGCCGTGTAGGAGTGAGTGCTGACTCAGCTGACCACAGTGAGGGGCTCCTGGGGATCCTGTGTGAACATAGGGGTCCCTGCAGGAGAAGGAGACCAGTATCCCACCCCACGCTGGACCCGTGATGAGCAGAAGAGCCACAGGCCACCTGCAGCCGGCAGCCCCGTGCGGGGAGGGCTGGGGAGGGCTGCACAGTCGTCCTCTGAGGGGTCAGCCTGAGTCTAGAGCTGGTGCCAGCTCCCATCTGTAGACTCAGGAGAGGCCGCCCGCCGGGGTAGCCCACACGGCAGGCCCCGAAGGACCCCAGTGTGCCCAGGATAGTAACCTAGGTATATGTTTCACCCCAACATGCCCTTGGGTGGCCACACGGGGATCGTCCAGCACAGCCCCAGGCAGCCCGAGGCCGTCCCTTGTGGACACATGGGATGGCGGGTGGGCCCGGGGGCAGCCAGCCGGTGACTTTATCTCCATTCTGCAGCAGTGTCTCGGGGCCACAGAGGCGCCCAGCAAGTACTCCCCATGGGAGGGTACGGCACACGGGAGGCAGCTTCTTCTCAGCCACACGGCACCAAGGAGGAGCGCGGCCTGAGCTGCATCAGAGCCCAGCCATGTGCGTCTTCCCTGTGTGCAGGTCTGCAGCGATGGGGGGCGGCGTAGAGACCCCCTGACCAGGCCTGGTCCAGGCTCAGAGCCCTGTGGGAGGAAAATGATTTTCAAACAGAAGCCTTGGACTTTCCTGAATACAGCTGGGTAGGCAGGCGTGGGGCGGTCAGAGGGAGGAACCAGAGGAGAAGGGAGTCAGGAACTGGGAGCCTGCTCACCCCATGGGGTGGTGCTTGGGGAGCAGGGCCTGTGCACCCACTCAGTCATTCACTCACTCATTCACTCCCTTACTCATTCAATCACTCACTCATTTATTCACTCACTCATTTACTCCCTCACTCACTCATTCACTCACTCATTCACTCACTCACTCAGTCATTCACTCACTGATTCACTCACTCACTCACTCATTCACTCATTTATTCACTCACTTCAGTGTGTGGGGTTACCCTTCACCCCGATGTGCCCTTGGATGACCACGTGGGGATCACCCAGCACAGCCCCAGGCAGCCCGAGACTGTCTCTCACGGACACACTGGAAGGCAGGTGGGCCCAGGATCACTTATTCACTTATTCATTAATTCACTCACTCATTCATTCATTCAAAAACTCATTCACTCCCTCCCCTCCTTCTCTCCCTCCCTTACTCATTCATTCACTCTCTCACTCACTCATTCACACATTCGCTCATTTGTTCACTCACTCATTCACTCCCTCACTCATTTAATCACCCAATCATGTATTAATCATTAATTCACTCAATCACTCATTCATTCACTCAAAAACTCATTCACTCATTCACTCCCTCACTCATTCATTCACTCCTTCACTCATTTAATCACCCAATCATGTATTCAATCCTTAATTCACTCAATCACTCATTCATTCACTGAAAAACTCATTCACTCCCTCCCTCACTCACTCCCTCAGTCATTCACTCATTTACTCACTCATTCACTCACTCATTCTCTCACTCTTTCACTCTGTCACTCACTCCCTCCCTCACTCACTCATTCACTCAGTCATTTATTCAATCATTAATTCACTCAATGACTCATTAATTCACTCAAAAACTCATTTACTCTGTGAAAGGAAAATAAATCTTGGGGCTCCAAAATCGCTAAGCTAAAGGGAAAAGTCAAGCTGGGAACTGCTTAGGGCAAATCTGCTCCCGTTCTATTCAAACTTACCCCTCTGCTTACTGAGATAAATGCATATCTGATTGCCTCCGTTGGAGAGGCTCATCAGAAACTCAGAAAGGTGCAACCATTTGTCTCTTGTCTACCTATGACCTGGAAGCCCCTCCCTGCTTTGAGTTGTCCCACCTTTGCTTCGAGTTGTCCCACCTTTCTGGACTGAACCAATGTTCATCTTACATGTGTTGATTGATGTTTCATGTCTCCCTAAAATGTATAAAACAAAACTGCTCTAACCACCTTGGGCACATGTTGTCAGGACCTCCTGAGGTTGTGTCACAGGCATGTATCCTCAACCTTGGCCAAAAAAACTTCCTAAATTAACTGAGACCTGTCTCAGATATTTGGGGTTCACATTTTGGCAACCACAAAGGGATTCCGAGTGGAGATACCCCTGACCTTTGACAGATCTCCTATTGGTGCTTGGTACCAGCAGGAGCTAACTTTATGACTCAAACCAATAGGACAATTTGCTGAGGTCTGAGGGCACCCCCTCCAGAGAATCCCTGATCTCCTCAAATTTGGTCAAGATCTAAAGTTTGTTTTGCTATACAGCTCCTTTTATTGGAGTTTTACTTGCTTCCAACAAGGAAGGCAAAATTTCCTGTTTCCATGATGATGGAAAGCAGGTAACTTCTTTATGGAGTTTGAGCTCCTTCCCAGCAGGGAAGACGAGTTTAAGTTTTTTCCTGCCTCTAGGATGGTAGAGAACAGTTTTTAGCCTGAGACCCATCCCTCGGTAAGTAGCTGAATTGGGGTATGGTCTTGGCTTAAGTTTAACAACCAGCTTGTCTTAACTTATCTTTATCATTAGAGTCTTAACTTATCTTTATCATTAGAGTGCTCAGTGATCATATTACTGGTTTTTGTTGTTGTTTGTTCCAGTCTTTCTCTCATGAGATTTGACCAACTCTACCTGACTTGATCAAATCCAAGTGAGAATTCCAAATTATGGGTAACAAAGTTGCTCTAATTTGGCTAAAATTTCTCACAGCTGAAAAAGAGGAAAAAAACACAAAAATCAAAAACCTAAAAAACTATGTGCTTGGCTTCTGTGTTTGCTTCCTGCCTTAAAAAACAAATATTCTTTCTTTACTTTTCTTCTACCCTATGCCTCCTTTCTCCCACTTTGACATCTGCATGCCAAAAATCTAGAGAAGGCTTTTAAGGACTTGAACCCCTTTAAAGAATTCAGAACGAAGGTGCCACTCACCCATTCTGGGGTGTTCTGTTTTCTTTATGGAGTTTCAAGAGTCATGGGCAGATTCTTCCTAGGCCTAAAGCTCTGTTTTCCTGTATTGCATGACCTGACCTCTTGGGCTTTGGGGGTAGCAGAGATGACCTTGTACTGTGAGAGGATTTGACCTTGGCATGTGTAACGGCAGATGAGAGCTACAAAGTTAGGACTGAACACAGTTTACAGGAAGTGGTCTTGGTTGTTTTTTGTTAGTTTGTTTGTTTCTCCCAGAAAGTTGTTTAAGGATCCTAATTCTAATTTGGAGATGCATTCTAAAGGGCCTTCTCTATTGGTTTTTCTCCCCAAATTAATCTAAATTTAGCTTGTCTGTGTGCATTTGCGGGAGGAACTGAACTGTTGTTTTCATAGGTAAATGAGAAACTAAGTTTTCTCAGTTCCAAAGAGAAGAGGCATTTTGCTCCTCCCAGCTGAAAGGCACCACTGGGTGACTGGAGGCCTCATAGAGGTGTCTGGGAGGTTGACTCCCCATGACATACAGTGGCCCTGCAGGGAAATCTCCACTGAAAATTAATTTAATAAAAAGATTCATTCAGGAAATGCATAAAAGGGCTGATCACCCAGCATTTTGAGCCCTCTCAGAGGTCATAGGCCTCTGGAGAGAGAGAAACAGAGACACATAAGAGGGCAGAAATGACTCAGTGGTGACACACTGTGGCATCCTGTCCACAAGTAGCACACATCGATCCACCACACAAAAAAGCTAGGCTACAGCTCAGTTCCTCCTTAAAAAAAGTGGGAAACAAATAACTTAAGAATGAGGAGAAAACAAGGAGAATAGCCCCCTTGTGAACACTCTGTAGATTTTATGGCACCTCTACTGCCAGAGTTTATGTAAAATGGAAGTAATATGGTCTTTGTGCACATTTACACTAAGGAAAAAGAGCCCTATGGTCAACCCACAAACAATAGAGTTCCTAAGTTTTCTTTTTCTCTATTTTCTTTTCTGCCAAGTTTAAATCTGATGTCATTTTTCTATTAAGATAAAAACCACTGTGTGGATCCAAGAGGCTTTTTTTTATAAGCTGGTGAATTTTTATTTATCTCATGGCTAAAGTTCTGAAGTAAAAGCTATAGGATCCCTGTGTGTGTATATATTTAAAAGGCCTTTATAATTTCCATAATTTTATGTTTAATTGGCAATTAAATCTATTTTAATTTCCCTCTAGCACACTTTTATTTTTTCTCCCTGTATCTTATGACGTAAATTTTGCTATTTGATTTTTACCTGAGTTGTTTCCTTGAATATACAAATTTAAGGTTATTTAGCTGACAACTGTCTAGAGTCATGAAACAGGTTATCAATAATTTGAAAGTCTAAGATAGGAAAAAAATGTTTTTATTAACCTATAAGATGTACTTCTATGGGCATACCTAATACATCTATGTGTTTATGTGTTGTATACAAAATGTTTCACTGCTGAAAATGTATAAAAGGGCTCTAGTTAATTGGCTTAAGAAAATAAAAGCTCTTGAATCAAATACTTTATCAGGAAAAAGGAAAAGATTAGTCAAACGCTTTTTATCAAGTTTATGTAACTTAAGTAAAATCTCAAATAAGCTATCTTTAAAATTATTGGTAAAGTATAATAATATTATAAATATGTTAAGAATTGCCAGCATACGTTTTTGTTTGCATTTACTAATCAAGCAATTTCATACTTATCCCTGCCAAGTACTATACGGTGTCGAAATTTGGCATAGGGGTTTCAAAACCATAAACCTAGCCCAAAACAGAATGATGTCTGCTTGTGTAATTTTAAATAAGTAAGACATTGGTGTTGGTTTAATGAAAATAGCTACATCCTGAATTTAGTAAGATTACCATAACTTGTAATCTGTGGCTTTAGGCAGTCTAGTCCACAGGCAGTAAGGTTTGTTTTAGGAAAGGACTGTTATTATCTTTGTTTCAAAGATAAACTATAAACTAAGTTCCTCCCAAAGTTATTTCAGCCTATGCCCAGGAATGAACAAGGACATCTTGCAGGTTAGAAGCAAGATAAGGCCAATTAGTTCAGATCTTTTTCACTGTCTCAGTTATAATTTTACAATGGCAGTTCCATAACTTTAAGTGATGGCTATTGCAGTTTTCATAAATAATCTGGGTAAATGATAATTAGATATATGTAATGGGATAAATACTTATAGACAAATTCATCATAATTTAGAATTTAAAGTTATATTAAATTAAATAATATATATTTCATTATTTGGGTATTTTCCAATAAAAATATATTTGTAGAAAAATGTTTTTTTCTAAAAAAGTGTGTCCTTTTTAAAAAAGTTAATGATTTTTGTATAATTCAAAGCTTATTTAAAGTTTATGTATAAAACAAGTAAAAGGAACCAGGAAATGAGAAAAATGTAAAAAAAGTTATAAAAATAAAGAGGTGATTTTTTTGGTAAGAAAGCTTAAAGATAAGAAAGCTTAAAGAGAAATAATTTTGTATGAGAAGAATCTTGTGTGGTAAATTTAGTCCTCAAATAAAATGACTGGTTGTTTAAGAAAGAGGAACATTCAGGACACACCAGAAAGTCCAAGCATGTCATGAGTGGTCTGTGTAAGTCACAGTAAGAGGATTTATCAGAAAAAGACCAAAAACTTTTAGATCCAGTTGTCTATTAATTAAAGGGAAATGATAATGGTCTTTCTAGAGATTGGGCTTAATGTAAAAAACACATATAAGAACAATAAAATTTTCTTAAGGGATTAATTTACTCTTAATTAATTATAAGAGATTTTAATTTTTTTAACCCAAAGTTCAACTTTTATTGCATCTCACCATTTTAGGTTTTCTCTTCCCTTTTAAAGGGTGAGAAATAGTAACACTCTCCTTCAACTCATTTTTCAGCTCATATAAATTTTTTTCTTCGAGTTCTATTTGTTGTGGCCTGATGGTAACAATGTTTTCTTACAGTTCTAAAGGAAATGTTTTCTTCCAATATAGTATTCTGTGTAGTGCAGGTCTTTTCTTTTGCCATTTGGTAACTGGCCTAACAGAGTTTACAGTTTATTGAAACAATTCCTATGCCATTATTATGAAGTTTTGGTTTGTTTAGGAAAAACACTCAGATTAAAATAATTTTTTTTTTAAATTAAGGTTATTACATCCCTGTATCTTTCTGTATAAGCTTTTAAAGTCCTTGTGACATTGTGTGACAGGGCTTTGACTCCTAGATCTAAAAAGTCCTGCTAAATCTTAAACACTGACAGTAGTTAAAGCCTCATCCTTGGGGCCAGTAGAAGATGCCAATCAAAATAAACTGTATTCCTGAGACACAGGGCCAGAAATTAAAGCTATTCAATCCCTAAAGTCCCAGGGACTATTGTAGAAGAGGTGGGCAGGTGAGATTGTAAGGGCCAATTTTGAGAGATAAAATAAGTTCAGTTTCTGTATAAATTAATCATTAATGTCAAAGGCACACAGATACAAGACCAGCATATAGGCCCTTGTGTCACATTAACAACATTTTCTCGAAGCATTCACCAACTGCTTAATAAAGGTTATAAAGGTTATAGAAAGCTTATGGAAGTTATATCTTATGGTCAAGATTTAAATTTTATAGGTTGTTTATAAAATTTTGAAAAACAAATTTAATTGACTTCATACTGTTTTTATTAGAGCTTGTTGTTTGGAAAATTAAGTCTCCTCTCTGAAAGAATAAAGGTTTTTGCTTTTTTAAAAAAAAATCCTTGAGTTATCTCTTTGGTGTAATGAATGACTTATTTTACAATGACCTGTGATATCAAGTGTTTTAAGCCTTTGATATATGACAAACTTTCCAAAATCAAATTATAAATTATGCCCTTTTCTGACCTAATTAATCCTTTAAGATATTAGATTCCCTAATGTCCAAAAATGACATAATTTGTTTTATTTGGTATAAAAATTATACAGGAAGCTTTGTCAAATATGAAATGGTGTTGGTTTTCTTTCAGCTGTATTTGTATAAATGTGTGCTCTAAAATTATGGGAAACTCCTACAATTCTGATATGACTTAGTGTACATTATCAGTAATAATATAATTGTTCTGTTAAATTGTCATGTGCCACAGAGGTAACAAATTACTTTGTCAATTTTGTCTTTGACTATGGCTTCCCTAAAACTTTTGTCATCCACAGAAAACTGTTGTCTTATTTTGGTCCTCTTTAGAAGGTGTTTTTATAATCAGGTATAAAACTTCAGCAGGTGCTCTTGAATACCGATTTCTGATAACTTTGGAGATTGTGAAATTAGAATAGAGAAAAAACTTTCAGGAATCATGGATAGCTGAAATGTTTATGAATATAAGGCAGAACAAGAATTTACTGCATGGACTGAACTAAGAGAAGATTGAAGTTGTTGGGAACAAGCCTCCAAAAATCTGGCCACAAACTGGCACCAAGACTGGCCATAAACAAAATATCTGCAGCACTGTAACATGTTCATAATGGCCCTAACACCCAAGCTGGAGGGTTGTGGGTTTACAGGAATGAGAGCAAGGAACACCTGTCCCGCCCAAGGGGGAAAACTGCTTAAAGGCATTCTTAAGCCACAAACAATAGCATGAGCGATTTATGCCTTAAGGGCATGTTCCTACTGCAGTTAACTAGCCCATCCTATTCCTTTAATTCGGCCCATCCCTTCATTTCCCATAAGGGATACTTTTAGTTAATTTAATATCTATAGAAACAATGCTCATGACTAGTTTGCTGTTAGTAAATATGTGGGTGAATCTCTGTTCGAGGTTCTCAGCTGTGAAGGCTGTGAGACCCCTGATTTCCCACTTCACACCTCTATATTTCTGTGTGTGTGTCTTTAATTCCTCTAGCACCGCTGGGTTAGGGTCCCCCTGACCAAGTTGGTCTTGGCATGAAGTAATCTTTTTGAAATGATCTTTTGAAGCTTAAACCATTGCTGATCCTTTGTTTTGTTTTTTCAGATTCAAGGAAACTTTTCTTTTGAGCTATTGACAGCTTTTAACAATTTAGTATACTCCTATGAACAAAATTTGGAGCATCTTTGTTTCTTTCTACCTGATTTCTCCAGAATTTAGAAACTATTAGTGAGTATTCTTAACTTATGGCAATACTGTTATTTCCATAAGTGCAATAAGAATCTGTTTTCACTTGTGACATAAAACAATAGGAGAAACTAGTTATTTTACCAGGATTTTGACTGGAATGATGTGTTTTCCTTAAAGGAATCAAACTTGACTTATGGAGCCAATAAAAGCCCTTTGGGAACAACTAGCCTCATGACTTGTCTGCACAGTCCCTGTACAGGGTTCCTCATGTGTGGCAAGTAAAAAATGTTACTTTTTAACAGGCCCAGAAGCCCTGAGTTTTTCTTGAGACCTCAAAAGGAGAGGAATTCACCCAACTCATAGGTATTTGATGGTAAAAATCCATGACTGTGCTCAGCTTTAAAAAGGTCTTATCTGAGATTCCCTCTCAGATGGAGCAAAATTCCATAAAAATTAATTTAAAAGCCAAATAATCAGGCCAAGTATAATAAATTAAATCAGTCCTACTATGACTTGTCTTTAATAAAGATAAAAAACTAGAGAGGAAAACATATGTTTCAAAAACTATAGTATACCTGTTGTTAGATTCTAGTCTTGCCTAATGCTTTTCAATTTTTATTATTTTCTACAGTTTGGGCTGAATTATAATTTTCTTGGCTACAGTCTTCAAAATAGTGTTTTCCATTTTTTCTTTCCTTTAGAAAGAAAAAAAATTTCCCCTATTTTTCCTAATTTAGAGTCACTAAATACTAAGCTGTGCTTTCTTAAAACCCTGTGAATGGAAGCTAGACAACTTAAACTTCAGAAAAAAATAACATACATATTTGCATACATAAACCACTTTCATACCTGCCTACTGATGTATAGATTTCAGAGTAATGCAGCCTATATCAATTTTCCAGGATTGTTCTTTTGCTTGTTGTTGTTTTTCTGCCTTTATCCACCTATTTTCTCTTCATAGGACAAGAGACTTAACAAGCTACTAAAAATGGACTTTTCTCATAACTCCGGACCTACCAGTGTAGGAATCAACCATCCTAGTCAAGAGATATCAGATGAAACCTGAGACCAGAGACTCATTTTCTTCTAAAATGCTTTCTCCAAAAGATTTTTTAAAAAGAAAAGGGGAGAAATGTGAAAGGAAAATAAATCTTGGGACCTCAAAAATCACTAAGCTAAAGGGATAGGTCAAGCTGGGAACTGCTTGGGAAAAACCTGCCTCCCATTCTATTCAAAGTCACCCCTCTGCTCATTGAGATAAATGCATATCTGATTGCCTCCTTTGGAGAGCCTGATCAGCAACTCAACACAACTGGCCACAGCTGATGCCTGATTCTGGAAGGGCCCTAGTGAGGCCCCATCTGGCCAGGCTTGAGGAAGATGTGTGGCCTCTCCCCTAATTCCAAGAAACCAAGGCTGCAAGTGGCCCTCCATTCGTGTGTGTTTTTAGGGGCTAGGGGAGGAGGAGGGGCAGGATCTTGGACCTTGGTACTACCTCAGCTGAGGGTGGTGACACTAACCCCTTCCATTTGTCAGCACTTTCCAGCTTGCCAAGTGCTTCCCCTCTGTGATCTCATTTCATCTGCACTGCCATACCTGGAGTGAGCAAGACAGGGCTCACCATCCTGTCTACCAGATGAGGAAATGGCAGTTCTGAGAAGTCACTGGTCTAGATTCCACAGGTGGCACGTGACAGCTAGGGTTCAAAATGTTCTCACCTAATCCAGTGCTCCTCACATATTAATTTTATAACCAGACAAATAAATATTAGAGACAACCACCAAAAAAAAAAAAAAAAGAATGCAACCATTTGTATCTTATCTACCTATGACCTGGAATCCTGCTCCCCACTTCGAGTTGTCCTACCTTTCCAGACCGACACAATGTTCATTTTACATATGTTGATTGATGTCTCATGTCTCCCTAAAATGAATAAAACCAAACTGTGCTCTGACCACCTTGGGTACATGTCATCAGGCCATCCTGAAGCTGTGTCATGGGCATCTGTCCTCAACCTTGGCAAAATAAATTTTCTAAACTAACTGAGACTTGTCTCAGATATTTGGAGTTGACAATTCCTTCATTCACTCCTTCCCTCACCCCCTCACTTACTCATTCATCTCACTAACTCATTCACTCACTCATTCACACATTCATTCACTCATTTACTCTCTCATTCTCTCACTCACTCATTCACTCACTCACTCCCTCACCCATTCATTCACTCATTCATTCACTTATTTATTCACTCACTCATTCACTCACTCACTCATTCACTCATTCATTCATTCACTCACTCATTCATTCAAAAACTCATTTATTCCCTCACTCACTCCTGCACTCACTCTTTCATTCACTAACCCACTCATTCTCTCACTCCCTCCCTCCCTCACTCAATCTCTTACTCACTCAATCACTCATTTATTGCATCATTAATTCACTCCCTCACTCTCTCCCTCACTCACTTTCTCATTCACTCATTCATTCACTCACTCATTCTCTCACTCACTCATTCTCTCACTCACTCCTTCATTCCCCCACTTATTCACTCCTTCACTCTTTCACTATTCGCTCCTTCATTCACACACTCCCTCACTTACTCATTTACTCCTCATTACTCATTCACTCACTTACTCACTTGCTCACTTTCTCATTCATTCATTCACTCATTCTCTCACTCATTCACTCCCTCAGTTATTCACTCCTTCATCCCCACACTGTCTCACGTACACATTCACTCACTCATTCACTCCTCATTACTCATTCACTCACTTCCTCACTTGCTCATTCACTCACTCAGTCACTCATTCATTCACTCATTCTTTCATTCATTCACTTACCCATATATTCACTCACTCATTCACTCCTCATTACTCATTCACTCACTTCCTCACTCGCTCATTCACTCACTCACTCATTCACTCACCCACTCATTCATTCACTCATTCACTTACCCATTTATTCACTCACTCATTCACTCCTCATTACTCATTCACTCACTCATTCAATCACTTATTAACTCATTCATATGGGAGGAGACATTTTGGGAGGGCAGGGGAACCCCAAGTGCAGAGGAGGGCCCAGAGGGGTTGAGCCCAGGCTGGGGAGGGGCCTCTCAGCTGCAGAGCATAGTGTGAACACATTTGCATATCATTATTGAATTGGAAAATGAGATTCCAGAACCAGACAGTCTTCCCTCTCTGGGTGCCAACAGCTAGAGTGTCTGTTCCTGAAACAGTGATATGACCCTCAGCACAGTCAAGAATTGTG